>NW_020451166.1:0-37895 GCF_003343035.1 Apteryx rowi
CCCAAGCAAACGGGATGGTGGAAAGGGCCAATGGCTTACTTAAAAGATATGCTCAAGTAGAAAAAGCAAGTTGGGACCTACGCATTAACCATGTTGTGCGTCTACTTAATAATCGATGGGGAACATTTGGTAGTCCCAGAACCCAGGCCTTTTGCCCTATCGATACGGGCATCGTTAAGGATAATCCTGACATTGATCCTGCAYGTGGTAAASCAGRACAGCCTGTGATGGTAAAACTACCACAAATTGGAGTAGTCCCGTTAACATTGTCTAAACCCTGAGGACCCCTTGCATGGGAAGCACTTGATGCCACAGAAAAAAACCATCGAATCAGTTCTCGGTGGATAATTCCTGATTATTAACCACTTATTCCGAGGCACCCTGCCTCRAGGAAAACCTAAATGTGTTCTCTTACAGGATGCCATGTGGAGACTTGTGTTCCTACTCCAGACAGCCCTGGTGACAACATTGATCTCAAACCCATGGGGCAGCAATGTCAATATTTGGGAAAAGTTAGCTAGRGAAATACTAAATACCACTCACTTTTGTCTAGAAGGAGGAACTTYGGCGGCCCAAATTTACACCRCTTGCACTATTGGGTTCCCTATACCCCTAGAGACAGTGCAAAACAAGGCAATACTAGCAAATTTCAAAGTAACTAATACGTTTAATYAGATGTCTYGATGGGGTTCCGCCACAACACAGTATAACAAAGCAATGATAGAARTTAAGGTGAAAGGAATGTTTCCTGCAGTTGAGTGTGCTATGATGGTAAATTGTGCCAGCAAAACCTGACTGTGCCACAATTTTACGGAAGATGGGCCTCCTCTTAAATGTAATCAAACAACCAATGTAACCTTTAACTATGCACATATTGTGCTCCCTACAGGAATGTTTTGGCTATGCGGGGTAAAAGCTTACTCCTACATTCCAGCCAATGCTACTGGTGGCCCCTGTACCATAGGTCGCTTGAGCATCTATATGCCAAGCAAACAAGAGATAAAGGAAATAGCTGGGAATCAAACACSAAAGAGGAGGGAGGCCTCATCCCTCAACCCTGAATGTAATTCAGAAGTAATCTTATTCTCAGCATCACAAATCTCAGCTGCAGCATTCCTTACACCTGGGGTGGGAGTTGCTATGAACTATCAAGCTATAAAAAAGATTGCATGTTCTTTAGCTAAAACTATCAACACCACTTCTGCTGCCTTATCAGCAATGCTTAGAGATGTGCAAGCCTTGCATGCCGGTGTATTAGAAAACAGAGCAGCAGTTGACTATCTTCTTTTATGACACAACCATGGATGTGAAGAATTCAAAGGCATGTGCTGCTTCAACCTGAGTGACCATTCGACCCTGATTGAAGGGGAGATCACAAACCTTAAACACCTAGCTTTGGACATTAAACAGCATAATGATAACGGGTTTAATTGGCTGCAAAAATTGTTCCAAAATTTCGGACTGTCTGTATCAGCTTGGCTCGCGTCGGGCTTACAAACTGTCATAATGACTGTACTCATGATAATCATTATATGTATTGCTTTTGTCTGCTTGAAAGCTTTAATATTACGCACAATCTAAGGTAAATGCTTTAAACACAGGCTACTTGCCTTTGCAACAACAAGATCAAACCCATGATTGTCCTTGAGGGGCAAAAAAGGGGGGGCGTACGGCTGTGACTCTGGTCACGGGGTGGACTGATGGGCGAGTGAAGAGTTAACAGGACTGAAGTTTGTCAATTGATATGCAGAAGAACTGATAGCACAAGAGCTGACGTGCACAAAGCTGCTGAACAGAGGACTTAACAGGACTAAAGAAGTCTACCAACCGATATGCGCAAGGACTGATATGCGCAAGGCTGCGGAATGATTAACAAGACTGGAGAAGTGAAGTCTGCCACCTGGAATCTGCACGGACCCCCGGGGAGGGAAGAAGCAATACGGAGGTGTTGTGGTCTTGCCTCGCTAGCAGGGTCCCCCCAAGCAGACAAACAGACAGTCCTGTGATTGCGAAACTCGCAAAAAGTCAGCAAAAGCAGTGTTTGCCCAGAGCCCCAGCCGTATAAAAAGAGACTTGGGAGCTAGGAGAGTTTGAGCAGGGACGGGAACGTGACCTGATCATCCTCTCCGGCTGGACCGTGAGTATCCCCCCCCCCCTCCCCTTTTTCTGGGGCGCTGGGTTAAGGTAACTCCTCGAGGTTGAGAGTCCTCTCACTAGGAGAGTGAACAAGAAAGCTTTCAAGTAGGGATAAGCAGTCCTTCCAATTAATAATGCAGTAATCGACGGTTTCAGGTTATCCTTTCTAAATTAGTAGCTGATGGTTTTGTGTTATCCTTCCTAAATTAGTAATCGCATTATTTTAATGGATGTTACTAATCCAAGAACTTGTGTGAGGAAATAAACATCTTTTTTATTATTATTATATTACTGTCTCAGTCGTTGCTATCGAACCTTCATAGCATGACAGCGTGACAGCATGTGAGTGCTTTCAGTTATTCTGATTAATTGGATACTACCACTGCATGGAATAATTCTGCTGTGACTTGGGGAGTCTTTTGAACAATTTGCTGCTGCTCAGGGATTCTCGAAAGATTGATTACAAACTGTGACCATCTCAGGAGAAATCATTCTTTGCTTTTTTTTTTTTTTTTTTACCTCTAACAGTTGCAAAATCTGTAAAGAACTGGAATAAAGTCTGAAATCTGATTGTAGATATGGGGGTGAGTTACAGAAAATTACTTTGGTCCATGGAGAAGGCGCAGTCAGACTGAAGAGTTTCCCCTCGTCTCCTTGTTCCTTTGATCTTTTGGCTCTTTTGCTTTGTTGCTGAACGTCCTGAGTACAGTCAGCGTTAAACTTTTTGAAAATAGTCTTTTTGACATGATAACTACTACAATAGCAGCATATAATAGGAGTCACAAATGCCGTGCGTTAGTAGTCAACAGGGAGCATTAAATTATAGACCTGTACTGCAGAAATACTTATCCAAATAATGCACACAAGAAAGTGCCATGTATTTTAATGAAGCAGTGGAGAACCTGGGTTTGATCTTATGGATAAATGGGAGCTTTTGCTTTGTTACATTTAACTTTCCTTTGTATTAGGAAACCAGCCATAGAGATAGCTACCCCAGGTGGGACGGGAGGAGAGGAAGCTTTGCTGCTCAGCATGAGTAAGGAAGCTGCTTACAGGCCAAGAGCTGCTCCTGTGTGAGAGTTTGTTCAGCCTGTTGTCTTTTCAGCTCCTTTTAAGAAGGAAGAAAGTGGCTGGACACAACCTTTAGTCTCTTTAACTGGAGAATAAAGTGACATAGCTCCAAGGTCCATCCATGAGACAGGGCTGGAGATGGGAGGCAGATGCACCTGCAGCACAGCTCGGGCCAGGACTGGGTGCCTAGGCTCCAACTTACTGCAGCTGCTGGACCCGCGGGCAGGGTGTGGGTGCTGGTCCCAGGTCAGGCCGGTCACGGCCAGTAAGGCCTACTGGTGTACTCAGGGCCCTGGTAGACAGCTTGTGTAAAACTTGCTTTTTCACATAATTTTAAAGAGTGTGTGTGCAAGATTAATACATGATATTATGTCTGTAATCCTACTCGGAGTGTTAGTGGCAGTGTCTAGTGCTTCTCTGAACGCCTTTCGGGCAGATAGAGGATGGCCCGCTTTCTGCCTTTCTTATGCAATGCCTATCTACATGTACTGTTTAAAATGCCAAGAAAGGTGGTAAGGGTGGCCGCTTGCTGAAAACCCAGCAGGCAGCGTTATGAGATCTGGAACTATCTTCACTCTTCCTGCCCTGCTCACTCGGGCACAACAGGGGAGAAAAGGATACTCTGCTCTCAGCAGCGTCTTGCATCCTCCGGTAGTTGGTAACCAAAAACCACTGAAATCTCTGCGTAGCTGTCAGCACGTGCAGCGCTCGTCAGTGCTGAGCACGGACTCACACGAGGCGGGTTTGGTACCCTGGGATCCCCCTGGCGATGGTGAACAAAATCAGTGCTTCCGAACAGTGATGGTTCCTGTGCTGCACCTGGCTGACCGTTTTGTTTCTTTCTCAAAGACCCCATTTATTACTATGAGTGCAGAGAGAGATTTCTGTGCTCTGTCATGTAAGAAGCTAAGTCTTATTCAAGGCAACTGGTGATGCAGAAAGAGTTATAATGAGGTGCAGAGAGATAGGTGTTGGTAATGTTTTAGCAGGAAAGAGGGAGGGTCCTTTGTTTTGTTTTGTCCAGAAAAGAAATAGTTTAATTTACTGTCAGCTATTACTGTGAACAAGTGTTTGGGTAAACAAAGCTGCTGGCCACCCTGTTTTATGGGATGTTATACCAGGCCGTGTGTTGTTGCAGGTGTTGATTTGGTTCTAGTTCATGGTAAGGGCCTTGGTTACTTTTCATAAAGATTTTCATAGGAAGATTTATAGGGAAATCAGAGTGACCACAGCAAAATGTTTTCAAAATATGGTAGAAAAGGTGCTTAGAAGTCATAGACGTGACTTTTTAATGGAATAACCTTTCATTTGTTTGCTGCTGCTAACAAGGAGAGTAGCCTGTGTTTGTTGTAACAACTAAGTTCAGAATTATTGGCAAATCCAAGTTTTACTTTATAGATCCAGCTTGGACCTCAAAACAGTAGAAACAAGGAATGCAAATTTGTTCTGATTTTCCTTGAACAGACGAGCAGATGTCAGGAAACTTGGTGTTGGTCCTGGGGTAGCAGGAATGCTCTGGCCCATCTATGTGGACTCAGGCTAGAGGGGAGGTGTGCTGAACGGTTTATCATCATTCACATCCAAATGTGTGAAGTCATGGATGTGATTTATGCTAAAGCAACAAGCACTCAGGCTCATCACGACCATTTGTTGGGCCACGGTAAACAAACTCTTTGTGGCATGGTGCAATACTAAAAAGGGCTGATTTTGAAAGATTCTTTTTTTTCCCAGCAAACTAATGATGTAAATATGGCAAGATGTTATTTTGCCAGGTGCAGAGTGAAGAATGTGAGAGATTTCCCTAATATATTTGATTGTTATATGTTCCCCTGTGTGTTTAATGTATTTTTTGCTAAAGATCACAAAGGGGTAAATCAGTTTTATCTGCAGAAAGCCAGATACTCCAGATGATTCTCCCACTGGTGCCAAACAAACAATGCCATCGCCCTGGAGTTTTACCTCCACCTGCTCTGCCTGTGGACTGTGTGATACTGTGTGGAGGCAAGTGCAGTGATAATCCAAGTACAGAAAATTAAATGTGTGGGAGTAGAAATTTTCAGGTAAATATGCTGGAAAGTGCCCTATCATTCCATCAAAATGAATGGGAGAACTGTGTATACACTGCAGTGTTGATGCATCATCTGTCTGAATGACAGAATTATTAGAGCCTCAAAACTTTGCTTTGAAGATTACTTAGTTTTCGTATTTGTCATAAGCTCAGCTTTATTTTGCATTTTGTTTACTTGCATTTCAATAAACATAATAAGTATCCTGCTGGGTTTGTGTTAAACCTGAAAAGAGCGAGCCCTTGCAGGTAGACATACAGGTCAAAGAATACTGAGATCCAATCCTCATGACTAGGAGAGGGCTGTCTGTATGCCTGAAAGCTTGTCTTTTTCTCCCCCCCCAACTTGTGCAATCAGCTTAATAAAGGCTATTACCTCCCCTAACATTCTTGCTTCTCTTGTTACCTTTCAAAAACTGTTGTTCTTGTGGGTGTGTGTTATTCCGAAATGCTAGCATAAAGCAAGATTAGGTTTTTCTCTGTTTTGTCCTCTGAAGAGAGACAACGCTTGCATGCATGGAGCAATTCCATGAAACGAGCATGAGCAGTCCAGTATAGCTGGAGTACTGGTTGTTGAAAATGTGTAGAAGAAAATCTGTGAATGGCTCAAATAGGGGAAAAAATGAAAACAAATAGTAAATTGAATTAATAATGTTTGCAAACACACCACTGCAGAAAGAGGCTACATCCAGAGAAAATTTTTTATCTACTAGTATCTATTATAGCCAACAAAAATGGCATGAAAACAGTCTTTGTAAATCTCTCTGTTTTCAAATGTGATACAGAATTACTATAAACAAAAAATAACCCTAAGACTATTTATGTGGCTAAGAGGAGGAGGTTTGCATTTCTTTAATGTTTGTTCTGTTTCCCAGCAACATGAAATGGGTAAAAGTTATCTTTTCATCATTAATAAGTTAACAAAATAAATGTTGGAATAGAGGAAAGGGAGTAATTTTAGTGCCAGTTGCATTGAATTACAGTTTTTATGTATTTTTAGAGCAGTGTGAGACTGTAATTGTATTATCAGTATTTGCCTAATAATATGGTTGAAGGAAATAGCAATCTAACCAGGCAGTGCCTTCTGGTTCCTCTGGCAGACCGCAGGGAGGACGGCTGGGGTATGTCAGCGCTGATCACGCCACAGCCGAGCTCGGGGATGTGAGGGATGAATCACTGACACAGGAGTCGTCTGCTGGCAGCTTGGGTTAAGTCCTCTGTTGCAGAGAACCTCCTGTAGCTTAATCAGATGCTCTGTGTTTGTGCCTCTGGGAGGCTGAAGCTGCATTTTTATAGACCCATCAGAATTTGAACTTAGCGTGTGTGATATGCATGTAGGGGTAATCTCTTCCTCTTCCTTTTTTTCTTGGTATTTGAGAGGAAGAAGCTGTCTCCCTCTTTCATGGGTAGCATTACTCTTATTTATTGACCTAACCAAAGGGTTGGAAGAGTAGAGGAAGAAGTGTAAATCTCCTTCTTCTCTTCATTCAATTATTCGTAACAGGGTGAATTAGAGATGATGCTTCAGTCCTGTTTTCCCCATCACTGCTTGTGACACCATCTCAGCAGGAAGGAAAAGGGTAGTTTTGTGCTTGGGTTTGTCTAAGTAAACACTGGGACAGCTGAAGCTTTTGACAGTGGCCTGTTTGAAGGAAGAAAAGTGGCTTCATGTCTCAGTTTTGCATTTTGTTTTATTTTTAACTTTTCTAAGTAAGTTCCTTTATAATGTGACTCTCCTTGTGTGTCCTACAGAGACTCCATCACCCAGCAAAGGAAAGCTGGATATGAAATATTTTGCAACTATTTCATAAATTAGGCAGCCTGGGATCACCAGAATGACATAAAAGGGTATATAAAAATGCTTCCCAATTATATCTACTCATTTCAAAGGAATGGAAATAGTCCCGTTAGTGTATGGCATTATAAAATTTGTTTTTAATGTCCATTTTCTTTGCTGGAATAGCATTATCAAATTGCATTAAAAACATACAGCTATGAAAGAGTAGTGCCTACCACTGATGCTTGTAAGGGAGTTCTCTGTTAAATACCAGGGGCATTTGTGGTATATGTTTTCAAAGCATTGTAGAAGATTTAGGGATATGACTGGCATTAATATTGTAATGAGGAATATGGCAGAAATCTTTGGCAAAGCATTTGGCCTGGGTGAGTTGTGTGGTTTTTTTTTTTTTTTTTTTTTTTAAGGTATCAAATACCAGACTCTTTGCAAATTAGATCAAAATAATTGATGCATTGTTAAACTTAACCATATAAAATCAGAAAAGGCTGTTGACATACTGGCTGTATTTGCTGCTCCATACTGCCAGATATGGCTTTCAAGTAGACTATGAAAGGGCTATTCAGTAACAATAGCTATTAATGTATATACAACTCTAATATTGCATTCACATTTTTTGCATTCATGCATACACTAGATGCTTTAGGAGATATTTCTTTAACCATTGAAGTTATCAGTTATGTCTCTCCCTTAGCATATTTTATCAATAAAGCTTGAAATGCTAAATAAACCCTTCCATCCTTGAAATACCAGGAGTTTTTGATTTCTTTGCTGTAGGGATGCTTTGAGGCATGAACCAAAAATGAATAATCTTCACTAAAAATAATTTTGTTAAAGTCTGGGAAGTGCCTGTATGTCATGTAAATTCTGCTTCCTTTAGGAGACAGGTGGGAGACCATGGTTCTCCTCAGTGTGCAGGTCTGCTGAGCTGCTTACAAAAGTAATTTTAGAATGAGTCAGGCCTAACAACATATTTTTGAGTTCTTATGTAAGGATATTTTTTTGCATCATCATACTGCTTGTTTTTGAAGTTAAAATTTTACAGAGGTAATTGTAAACTCTCAGTAAAATGCTCTGAATTTTTTGGTTTTGTCTTTCAATCTGGATCAGCTACTGTTTTAATTCCAAGTTTCTTAGAGGAAGGACTCCTGTAAAATTCGGTTTTGTAAAGTTAAAAAAAAAACAACTGATAACAGAATAATATTATACCCTTGGAGCACAGACCACTTTTTCTTCTAGGATGTTTTAATAGTAGCCCACTACTTGAAGTATGCCGAACTCCTGTGTGACAAATTAACAAAAGCTTTTTCTGTGCTGTCTTGGAAGACAGCAATTTTCCAGGCACTAGCAAAATATGCAAACTTAATCTTGCTCTTCATATTCCCCCTGAAGAGCACAATATGTGTATCTGTTCCTTTTTTAAGGTAATAGGACTAATCATATAACTGTTACTTGAAAACAGGCATATGAGTTTTGCATCCAGACAATGGGAGTCACAAAGCGGAAGGGGCTTCATCCATTAACTGGACAACTTTTCCTTCATGGAATTCATGTAGTACCAAAAATACAGCTCCAACACAGAAGACTAGTTAAACTATGAGCTTAAAACCCAAGGAGAATGCATACCTTTCTTTTTAAATTTGTGGAGCTTTTGAAGTTCTTCTAGTGAGGATGCAAAACGTTACTTTCATTTTGACCCTTACGTTCCCTCGTAGGCAATGCTATTGCAAAGGTGGAGCCAGAAGAGCAATGAATTGCAGCAGCGAAGTGTTCGCTGTTGTTAATTACAACAATCGTTGCTATTCTTTCTCAGTAATCAGCTTGCCAGCTTCTTTTGCAAAAAATACTGTTTTCAAAAATAATTCTGTAACATAGAGCACCATACTCTTTTGCAGAAGTGCTTTGGAAATGCTAATCATTACTCAGGTTCCTAAGATGTTCTTAAACATCTTTTGTTCCTGAAAACAAATCTGTGGGCTCAGAATGTGAACATCTGCGTGTTCACATATGAATCTCCCAGCCCTGAACTGGAAGCTCCAGTTTGGCAGATGAGGTAGCAATTTTTACACTGAGTTGGACTTAGATGTTCTACTGTTATCCCAATGTTTGAGAATTAGGTACTTTTCCACAGTCACATTATTCGCATTGTGTCTCAAGGACAAGACCTTTGTTACCTATTTCTTCCTCTGTGTGCAACACACACCAGAAAACACTTTGGATTTATATCCACTAAGGCCATTGCAAAGGAAAAGCCTAAGATATAGTGGGTGTTGTATCCTTCATAAATGTAGTAGTAAAGGTAGTACACAGGAGGCTGAGTGGTAATGAAAGAGTTTTGTTCTGAGCATTACAACTCTCTGGTTGTCCAGCTATCATCAATAATACTGAACCTGTAAGGGGTGGTTATTGGAAAGATATTTTGTCTCTTTGTATTTAAGATATTTTCAGTTTCTGAGCTACAGACAGAAGCTGGACTTTTGTAATCCTCTTGGGACTTTTTATGTACTATGTTATTGAACATGTTTTCCTATATTGGTATTGTCCTGCTACTCAGTAGTAACTTGTCTAAAGAAATGCAGTGTTGTTGTTTATCTTCAGTGACATGAAAAGGTGTCCTGCTTTTTATGTTGCTTGGGCCAGTTCTAACTAAACCTCCCAGAGTCACTGAGTTTTGTGGTGTTCATTAGAAGAAGCTTCTTACTGATTTGAGCAAATGAGAAGTTGAAGTCTTTCTAATTCACTTTGGTGAATTTTCCTGTTATTGTTATTATTTTCAGTGCATTGCTTTCTCTGTTCTCTCCCTGCTTATCCTCTTCTGCCCTGCTTTTTCTCACATTTTTTTCATGCCTCTCATTCCCCACTCTGGCCTCCGAGTTCTCTTCTGCTCTTATTTTCTTACAACCCTTCCATTCTCCCTCCAATGAGCGTAAGTTTTCTTTTCCCAATTCCTTTCCTAGCATAGGGAGGATGCGAGTCTGCCAGTGATCAGTACGCAAGAGATGATTATGAAGTTCTGGGGATGCCAGCCGTATCTTTGTACTTTCTGCCTGGCATCTCAGGCGAAGGAGACGGTTACCAATCAGGAACCACCAGTCAGGAGGTATGAGGAAAAAAATGCCTGTGTTTGATTATTGAAGCAAGGCAGCAGATTGTGGGCAGAAGAGTAAATGCAAAAATCTATGATTCATCTTGCTAATTTTCATAGAGCAACTCATCAAAGCTTAAGAGTCCTGCTGAAATAGCTGGTGCTCCCCATATGCTCAGTATCAGCCAGGATTACTTCCTGTGGCTCTCTGACTCACGCAACTGAATAAATTACTTGGGATAGTTACAAGAAAGGGGGTCCAGACTCAACTGTCATCTGTGGCTTGTTGAGTTTGTTAGACTTTCAGTATTTATTCTTTGGGAAATGATTTGTTCTTGTCACTGTTACTGATTTGATTAGCTTGGATGAAGATGATTGTTATTTTATACTGATTGAGAGGTCTCGAAATTCCTGATAAATTAAAAACCATTCTTAGTCTGCACAGGAGCAGCTCAGCTCTTTGTAATTGCCTGGGGAATCGTTCATGTTTGGGTGTGTTTCGCAACAGCAAACAGAAAAAGTATTTCCCTCATACTGAAATAGGTGTAGGTTTTTTGGCATACATTTTTGCTGCTACTTAATCTGCAGAAGTTAAGAGTAATTGCTGGATTGTTTTTATCTTCTGTTTGTTTTTTCCCATACCGTACAGAGGTATCTGAAACGTTTTCTTGTGCTGGCTGAGAATTCATGATTTGGTACAAAAGGGGAGCAAATATACAAATGTATTGTGTGAGCATTCCCAACTACTGGGGCATTGTAATTTTTTGTAGGAAAGCAAAAGGGAAGAAGCAGAACTGTAACATTTTGAAATATTGGTGAGAAATGTAGAAATAGGAAAGGCAATTACTGAAATATAAATAATACATACCTTGTTTTATAGTGATAGGTTAAATATTTAATAAGCAGAGGTCAATGACTGTGACTAACGTGTTGGTTATCTGTGGCTATTACTGCCTGTGTCACTGATGTGTGCTGTGTCATTGCCCATGTGTAGTTCTCTTCGGAGGAAGAGATAGGATATTCAGATGTGGTTCTGGTTTCTTACAGTGGATGCCGTCCTTTATAGGGTTAGTTCTGTGCTACCTATGTGTTAGCTCCATCTAATTCTACATGCATATGGCTAATACATGATAGACTTTATCAGGTTACGTGCATTCAGCAAGATAATGACGTCATTTTCTAGTTTCAGAAAATGAAAATAGAAACTAGTTTCAGGTCACCTTGTTCCAGCTTTGTGTCAGAATTTTTCATATCAAGAGCAGTTTGATTTCAGTAAGCTAATAATACATCTAAAAATCCCATATATCAGCAGAAAGATTCTCCTCAGCTGAATATATCATGAGGGAGTTTGGGTCAGCCCATGCTAAGGCATAAGCCTGTGTTAGCAGCGCAAAGAGACCTTTGGCAAGGTTTTGGCAATGTTATGGCAGGTTTCAGCATAGAGTATCATCTGCTGTGCCCAGCAACTTATGAAGTGCAAATATGGATGGCTAATTGTATTTATAACACTTGGGAGGAAAAGGAGACTTACAGTAAAAATGACAGTATTATCTTTCTTTTCCAGCAGGGCAGTTAATGATAGATTGAAAGAAAGTTAAAAAAAAAAAAAATCTTTCCATTCTTTGGGGAGTAGTATAGCAGTGAAGAAATGTAATATTTTGAGGAACTAAAATTGGATTCAGAATAAATACTCAATTTAAGGATTTTTTTTAATTGAGTGTTGTTTTGGGGTAGATATTATGCAGTTTACACAGCTCTTCTTGCCCTCAGTACTAATTTATTGCCAGAGAACGTCCAAATCTAGAGTTTTAAAATCTTTTATTCTTAAGGCCAGGAAAAATTTCACTGTTTCTTCAGTTAGTCTAAGTGGATCTGATTCCCTTTACTTAGTCAGTCTTGGGCACTCACATGTCTTTTTTTGATACTGAGTCATCAATCTTGATTAGATTAAACAATCCTGTTGGCCTTGCTGAGGAGATATAGAACATGGATCAAGCTGAATTTCTGGCCCTTATAATAGAAGGGAAGCTTTGAGGAATAGTATTAGGATTCCATGGTGTTTTTCATGAGGACATTCAAAAGAAGAATGTTGGGGGCCCATCCCATTAAACCCAATGAGTTTCTGGGTTTAACAGTGCTGCGTTGCAGTGAGAACCTGAGAATAGCAGTGTCTTTTGCTGGGAGGATCTTGAACAAATACAAGGGAACGCTGTTGCTGGGAGAGGCTGCAAAAGTGAAAGGAAGCAGACAGGAGAGCAGACACTACAGAAGCCTTAGCGTGATACTGCTCTGAATGGGACACTAGGAAAAGGAGAGGGAGGAAATTCTGGCAGAGTCCCAGATGAGAACTTTTGATCAACAAAATCTCAGATTTTACTTCAGGGCTGTGTAAGTTGTTTGGGGAAAAAGAAAAAAACATACAAAAACTATTGTCTTGATTTCAATCAGGCCAAAAATGTCACCTTGATCTTGACAGCAGAGCACCTTGCCTTTTTCAGGGTATTCCATGCACACATCTCTTCCCTTTGAACTTGAATAAATCTGATTTGTTGCTGTAGATTCATATATCTTAAGTGAAATGCCTTGCTGTGATAATTAGAATATTTTTCCATGTGATTTTGTTTGTTATTTGGTTGAGGGTCATACTGGGGTTTTTTTTTGTTGTTTGTTTGTTTGTTTTCCCCCTCACTTTGTAAGTCATGGTGTTTCAGAAGTAGGGTTCAGAGCCCCTCGCTCTATTTTCTTCTTCCTGGGGGTAGTGTCAGATTCCATTGACAGGGCTGGGAGGAGCAGAGAGAACTATTCATTAGAGTCAGCTGCAGAAGAGAAAGAAAAAGCTTGTTTCTAAATATAAAGTAAATTAATCTTACTGTGCAGGAAGTATTAAGCATATGTAATTTCTGTCTGAAGACATCTGTGTATAAAGAATCAAGAGTGAATGTGTCCAGCTGTTTATCTGGTGAATGGTTGCATGGCAAAAATATATGAAGAATAAAATTTTCTTCTGCCTACTTGGCATTTTAGAGAGAGGGAAGCCCAGTCAAACTGATGCAGAAATGACATCAGATCTTTCTTGGCTGTATAAAGCAAAAAACAAAAATATGAGTCACAAGACTGTGTGTTAGAAGAGAAAATAATTTCTGCTCCATGAAATAGCTGTTACTATGGTGTCTTTCAGCTACAAACGTTATTTCAGCTTCAAAGAAGAACAGAAGTTGGTCCTATTGGGTAGGATTTTTTTTTTTAAAGCAAGAGAAAGAATACAAGATAGTCTTATTTATTAATGATACTCTAAAGTTTGCTTGCTAACCACTAGTAATTGCCACAGGCTTTTTAAACCGTGCTCCTCTGTTAAGCATAATTTGTTTAAAATTGTGTATATTTGTGCTTTTTTCCTCAAATAAGCTAGGGAAAATGAACTTACCAGTAATTTAGTCAAATTGTCCAGACAGGGTAAATCTGTGGTATACACCATACTACAATGGCATTGAAACTAACTTATTTTATGAGTATTGTCTTAATACCTTGAGCGAACAATTGGAAAAGTGTTAGATAGATGAGAAATAGTTTTGTGTAAGTGCGATGTTGCTGGGCCATGTCTGAGCGTCTGCTGCTTTGCTGCTTTGCATTCTGACCTGCACAGCGATGAGGAGGAAGGCAGGGGGAGCCGGACTCTGGAGAGCACAGGAGGTGCTCTAAGGCCCGGAACAAAAGGTGGGAGCTGTGGTTCCTACCTGCCGTAGTGGCTTCCGGCACAGGCCAAATGCTGGAGCCGCACTAAAAGACATGCGGTTCTCCACAGCCTCACAGGGGTTAAGTCTGTACACTAATGTGCTTCATTTGGTAAATCTGTGGGTCTGCTCTGGGATCTGACCTTGACCTGTCCCTCCGAGAGGACCAGGGACTTGCAGTTCCTCCTAGAGGAACTTAGGAGGGACTGGGGCCGGTCTTGTCATTAAAGTGAAATTGAGTAGTACCCGGGATGTGAAAAGTCACATCTTAATGATAACATCTCCTTAACTGCACCCACATGGCTGTATTTGAATGACAGGGGTACGTGGGGTGGTTTCGGCCAAAAAAGGAGCATCTGAAGAGATGCGACTGGACATACTTAGCAAGGCTGTCAACAGAAGTAGGTACAGGCTATCTACAAACAAAAAAGCTACTGGAGGATAACATGATTATTTTAAAGCAAATTTTAAATGTGCTTGCTCCTTGTGTTGCTATTTACAGTCAGATTCAGCACAGTAGTCAGGCAAGCCTGGGTGAATAGATGTGTTGCTTGAAATCACCTTGCATGTGTAAGAAGTGTTGTTATTGCATCCCTCAGTTTTTCCATGATACTCAGGTTGAAAATGGCCCTTTTGTGCGTTCTTGATATAATAAAGGGACAAAAGTTATCTCTCTCATACCAGGGATGAGGAAGAACAGACAAACTGCCTATTCAGAAAAATTACCTGCTTCATTAGCTTCCTAGGCCCTGAACTGTTTCAGTAACCACTTTGAATTTGCTCTCCAAGGGTGACTGGCACAAAGCCTGGTAGTAGAGAGGCCAGATGATTCACTGGATATCATACTAGGTTGGCAAAGGAGATGTGGGAATCCCATACTTGTTCTGCCAATGATTTAATGTATCTTCAGAATCAGTCTTTTTACCTCTTATATATCTATTTCCTTTCATCCTTTTGCCCTCTCTTCTATTTCTCCTGTGAAGTCCTTGGGTTTAAAAATGTGTTTGTTTGTTTTTAAAATTTTAAAATTTTGGGAGGTTATATTTGTAGAATAAGTTAAATAAACTGGTCCCATAGGTACTATAATTCAAAAAGTTAATAACTTTGAAAAGATTTATATTCCTGCTATGGTTAGAGCAGTAAATCTGGACATTCTTTTTCAGATTTTTAATTTCCATGCTTAGTTTTAAAGGCAATGMCATACCTTTGTGATATTATCATGATGTGGGAACAATCCAATGTCCTGAAGTTGGAGAAGTAATTTTCTTTAAACTTTCACCTTTGTAAGGAGCTTGAAGAGTTTTGGGTTCTTTGAGGATATGAGTTTTAAAATAGAGGCAAGGAATTCAGACAGATCTAGAGTACTTCAGTAAAACAGGCAAGCTCGGTTATTTCCTTCATTGGCTTAAATGATCTCGGTAGTTGTCAAAGGATTATCTAAGGGGAGAAACGGATTGTTGGCCACCCAGAAATTCTGTCCCTTTAACCAGACAGAAAGTAGGAAATATGAGGTGGGAAAGAGTGGCAATGGATATGAAAAATTGGAGAAATATCAGTGTAGCCCTTTATTTCCTCTCCTCAGATGTGAAATACAAGTGAGCAAAGTTTTTAAAGATGTGACAGCAGAGTATCTCCACTGAGTGTCCAAGACCTTTAGCACAAAGCAGTTACTTCAGAATCTGCCTACCAGACAATATATTAATAAAATAGTCTGAGGACATCATGAAATAAATTTCTTGAGTGGAATTATATTAATGATTATTTCCCATAACAATTTTGACATTACAAATATCATCATATCACACAAGTTATGGTTGATGTAAGAACCACAATTTTAAACTTCTTGGCATGTTTCCCAGCTTTACTCCATCTTCACCTCCTTGCACTTCCTTCAGCCTTATGTTAATTTTTGCAGACTTCTTTTACTTTATGTAGTGCTATGCTGAAACCTAAATATTTAAATGGTAAACTCTTGAGGTGCAATAAAGTAGGTAGTTGTACTGAATGCAATTCTGTTTAACCTTTAACATACAACACCAGAGAAGTAATTTGCTCCCAGAGTGGGGGAAAAAATATAAAGTGAAATGGCTGAAAATGAAATCATATTGTTTGAAAAGAGGAAAGCAGGGTATAGCTTGTAGGCATAAAATATCTGTCTGTCTTTGTTTGCTGTTTGTTTACAGAAAATAGATATTACATATATGTAATATATTACCTCATGTTACCTCAACCATTCAGTGATTCTATGATTATATCTATACATATATAATATAAATAGATACAAATTAGGAAGCCAATTTAAGATTTTTTTTTTTTAGTAAGGACTTTAAGTTTTTTTTCAAATAATTACAAGTAAATACCAAATACAGTAATACCAAATACACAAGTTCTTCTTTATAGTGACACAGCTGCAGCTATCAGGAGGCTCAGAAAAGCCAAATATATATATTTTTAAATTACGTTCTTCAAAAAAGAATGTTCAATGTATGTTGAAATTTAAATTTATTTTAAGATCTTTCAGATTGCTGGACTTTAGTTGTCCAGAAAAAAATGTTTATACTGTTCCATATTGTTTCTGCAGTTCCATTTTGCAGGAATTTTATGCACTTTTATATGCATTTTTCCCCCAACACATCTCACTGATCAGGTTTAGTGAGAGTCTTTGGTTCAAATAAAACCCGAATCTCAAAGCAAAACTTTCTGCTGATGCTACATGGTTATCCTGATTAAGTGGGTTATAAAACCCAATCATGTGTGCACATTTTTCTCCCAGAACCATTAATCCAAAAATTGGGTTTAACTGTGATTCTTAAACTTGACCTACTTGGGTTTTGGTTTTGATCCAGTTGCAGAGGTTTCATGTTCTTTGTGGTTTGGTTTGGCAAGGAAAATTACTCTTTCCGTGAGAAATAATCAAAGATTGCCTCCATTTTAGTCTTTGTGTGTTATTAAATGCTTGCTATAACAGTTAAAAATCAAGAGCTTTTGCTTGACAAGCTTTGCTTATCACGTCAGAGAGCTTTGCTCATAAATGCTGAAGGCAGCAGAAGCATTGGGGAATCCAAATTTCAGAGCTAGCCTAAAACAAGAAGTCACGAGTCTTTTGAGTTTGGGTCAGGTTTCCAGATAAATGATGATTTGGTTAACACCCCAACACTGATCTTTGCCCTAGCTGAGTTGTTCTCTCCTCACTGGTTTGCAGCTTGTATGAGAAACAAAAGTGGGTTAGGATCTCAGTTGCCTGTAAATTATGCCAGGTAGGGAAATTCTGCTTTACAGGCTCAGAATCAAAGTCTGAAAGTCATAAAAGTATCAGCTGTTGGGGTTTGGCAGAGTTGCAGTTGCCAGTTAATTATTTCCCACGCGCTGTGCTAGAGATACTGATACAGCTTGGAAACCCAGGAATTTAACAAGTGAAAAATCCTGCTTCCACTGGAGGCGGTGCTCTGTGCGCCTCCCCTTCTGTCTGGGATGGAGAGCTAAGAGGCCACGGCTCTGCTGATTTCATCTCACTTGGATTCTGGCAGCGGTTCGCGCTGGTGGCAGAGATGGCACGGGTAGTGAGGAGCCTGGCACAGAATGCAAAGTGACAAATAAGATTGGAAGAGAAATGCTTGCTGGACTGACAGCAGGAGTGAGCTGTATTCAGAGTCAGCTTTAAGGATAGGCCAAATAGAGGCTGCCTTCCTTAGCAGAACATTAGGCTTGTGAAAAAGGAAAAACATAAACATGGAACACTATTATTTGGGAGGAATAATTATTTTCTGCTGAATATTGTTTGTGTGTAAAACGTAATATGACTAATTTTTGAAGTCTTTTGCTAGGTTACAAAGTTAATAAACAGGAAGCTGTTTGCAATTGGAGCCCGTAAAGCTTGTACTATCTTGAGGATCAAGCACCTCTTAATAGAGGAAACCTGAGAGAAATGTGCCTGATGGAGCAGGTAGTGGAACCTGATGGCTTCCTGTGCCCCAGATAACATCCCAACATCCACCGAAGCTGGAAACTTTCTCCACAGGAGTAGTATTCTTCTTTCTCTTACTCTTCCCCAGAGAGATCACATGGATGAAAGGCTTTCATTCTTAGTAGAGAAGTGAGAAGAAACCTGAAGAAAATTTGGCAGTCCTGTCTCCTACCCTTACATAATTGTCTTGCAACCACATTGAGGTCTTAGAACTTAGAGGGATGTTGTAGGAAGGTATTGCTTCCAGCAGAAGTCTGAGGTGATAATACCAGCTTTTTTCCCCGGGAAACTTTTATCATCAACTAGAACTTGCAAACGCTCAAAATGCTATGACAAGTATTGCGTTCCCATTACCAGCTAGTTTTTCCCTGTGTAGCACCAGACAATTGAATCAAGCCCTGCATGTTGAGTGCTGTTTTATATAAAAAATAAGGCATTTTAGAGCTTTACCAAGTCTGTTGCCTTCCTAGAAAAAACAGAATCGAAGAGCAGCAGTTTCAGTTAATCTGTAAACTGGATTACCCTTTTTAAGAAGCGCAGCAAAACTATTGGTCTCTCTTCAGGCAGAGTGGGGGTGATCATCTTTGATGTACTGTCACCACAGTAGCTCCTGCAGTGGATTGTATAGGCAGGTGTTGACCTTTAATGACTGTCATCAAATTGCATGGAATAGTCCCAGGCAACACTGCAATAAGAGTCAGTGCCATATCAGTACCACGTTCCCACCACTACTACTGCCAATGGAGATGAATGTGTGACTGTGCAAGAGCAGGAGAATTGCCTGCTAAAGAACCAGTTTCAGAGAGAATACTAGCAAATAAAGGATTTGGCACTTAGATTTGGGATGTTTCTGCTTCTGCTTTTTTAAATTTATTTGTTTTTCTGGTGATGCCTCTGTTTTTGTATCTTGCCTTCTATTGCTTTTTTCTGTGCTTGTGTTTTCTTTTTATTTCATATTATATAAATACAGTTATAGGAAAAAGAATAAGAGAAGAACAAACAGAAATGGAAAAAGCTGAGTAAATAAAATCTGTTAAGAACAATATAACATTTGGTATAATTGCTGGAGACAGTATTACTCCCAGTCATGCTGATAGCATGTTTTTGCAGTCAGGAGAACTACAAATATTTAAGATATTTACGGTCATGAAAGCAGGGAGGCGTTCATAGAGACAGCAGTGTTACAGACAGGCTTTTAAAAAAATGTACTTTTCTGGAAAATAGTGATTTTAATGAATACCACAGTCCCTTACTCAGCACTTACTCCAGCTGTTTTTAAAGTTCCAATGAAGACTTTCAGTTAACCACATGAAGAAAATAAAGCCACTTTTCAGTGTTCGAATAACATCCACTTAAATCCTCTGTATGTACTAGAACTAGTAATAGGTGTCAGGTGCTTGTATATAACCAGAATACTGTGAGTTGGAGGCTCTGATGTGCATGTTTAAAGCTCATCTTCGCGGGAATCGGGCAGCCCCCGGGAAGCTCTGAGCTCACGTTGCTGGTCGCATGCATCCTGTAGCACTCGGCTATACAGCCCCGGCCTCCCAGAGCTTCAGAGAAGCTTTTGAATACTGGGATTTGGGAAGCTTTTGAATACCAGGACTTGCTTATTGCTTCTACTTTAAAGGTGCTGTAGCTACTGAATGGCAATTCTACGGTTTTCTCTGTATATCGGCAAATTCCTCATCCTCCTAATGAGGACAAATTGTTTCTCCTCCATCTTATGAAGTTAAATGTAGCCCTTAAAAAGTTCAGTGAGCAACATGGTAAAACTATCTTGCATGGAATGCTTTCTGGGGCCAAACTGCTATGAACTAGCCACTCTCCTTCCCTAAAGTCTTTTGTACCTATACACTTTCTTGGGAAGGGAAACTATGTAATCACATATCACACTCTAAATTAAAGGGCTTCCAATATAGTTTGCATCTATGCTGAAACATTCTGCAGGTTACTCTGTATTGGGCAAATTCATCCTTGATGTAATGCAGCTGGGCTCGTTTTGGTGACTAGAGCTCTACACTGATCAATTGGAAATAATTATACTTCTAAATAAATACTTATGATGTGAATATGACTTTTTTCAGCCTGATGTCATATATTTAAATAAGCTACTTGTAAAGTATGGCTTTTAACTGAAAGCTCATTTCATCGCTATTGTGTTATGATATTGACTCCTTCAGTTCGAAACAATTTTTTTATCATATGAAACCTAAAGATTCACTGCCCGTGTGGGGAGAGAACGTGCTCTGGTGAGAGCCTAGTACACTGAGGAAGTGTAACGCTTCTTGACTTCATGAACCCTGCTTGCTTTAAGTAATTTTGTAAATTATTCTACTTTCTAAAAATGAGGGAATACAATGTGAATGTCTTAGGTTCTGGGTGGGGACAGAGCCCATTATACACTGATTTTCTGTTTAAAGTGCCAGTTAGTAGTCATGAATGTGAATACCAGTTTCAACCCTACCCCAAGAGTTACGTGTGAATGAGAATTCTAAGAAAAAGAGTGAGAAACATTATCCTAAAATTAAGGCGATCACCTGATTTATGGAAGGAAAAAAATATTGCAGTACATAGCAAACCTTGTTCCAAGTTAGTTACTCCTGCAGCAGACACTTTATCTTGGATATAAAAGATTTTGTTGCATATGTGCGTAAACTAAAAGTGAAAGCAGCATGTTAAAATAACAGATTAAATCAAATTTATTGGCAATTGTTTTTAACTGGAGTGCGGTAGTGATTTTAGCACTGAAGTTTGAAGTTCTTAGCTAGAATATTAGAAAAGGTGGGAGTTTGTTTTCAGGAACAAACCTTTTGTTTGGAACAAACATGTTTGTTTTGGTAACTTTTTCATTTATAAAGGCAATCCTGTCAGTCTGACTTTATTTTTTTAAAACTAGAATATATGAAGAAAAATTATAAAAAATGCATTTTTTCATGCAGTGTGAACCACCATGAATCCTCTTACATCCCTGTTCCCTCTGGAGGCAAACAAGCAGACAACATACATTTTTTAAGATAAGAAGGGCTACCCACCATGTCCACATAAAAGCCTCCTACCATGGGTTGCCAAAAATGTTTCCAGTGAACTGCCTTTTCAGTGAGGCTTGTTTTCTGACAGAATGACTATTGCAGAAAATACTTTACTCAAAACAGCTCAGAAAAGGAAAAAAAAGTGTTTGAGGATTGGGAAGGTAAGCAGCCTGGTGTTTCAACAAGATAACTTTTTCCTGTTGAACATGTCGACAGAACCTGTGATTTTTTTTTCCAGTTAAAATTTTTTTTTTTAATGAAAGGCTTTAAAGGACAAAGCCCAGTTTCTAACCTTTTTCATTGCATCCTAGTTTCTTTTTTTATAAAGAGGGCTGCCAGTTTTTCTCCCGTGATACTGCGCTGCATGTGGGTACGTGGGAGGCGCTCTGGTAGTTCTCTCTGGTGGGAAGGGCACTTGGATGCTGAGAACCCTCCTGCAGATGGAGGGGGGAATCGGCAAGGTGTGGGAAGGAGGATTTTACTAGAATATGGACTCCATTTTGATTCAGTTATGTGCTGATTAATGTTAAGAAAAATCTAACATGAATCTTATGCCCAGCTAATGGATTGGATCATATCAGCTAAGGTTCCATGAGCAAATTGACAAAGAAAAAAAATTTTTTTTTGTTTGGATTACTGCATGGCAAGTGTGTTTATTTTAGATAACAGTCTCTGGTTTCCATGGAGACCATCCTTCTGCTTGTTAAAGGTATTATTCAGAGTCTTTTGCATAATTTGAATTATTGCTAAGAGCTATTATTTCAAAACTATCTCAGCTATTAACGCCTGCATCAACACTTCGTGTCTGGCAGTGAAATCTGAGCAGGGTACAAATTGGAAGGGGAGTGAAAATATTTTTTGCTGTTTTGAATCAAAATAATGTACTGTAACATTTAATGCTCAGAGAATGTTACTCATTGGAGATACAATGAACTTGAAACACTATAGTGGCTTGAAGGACGTTGTCTGAGCACCGTGATAAGTCAGACCGTTCTTGTATTTACTTTCTCAGTGTATTTCTGTGCAACTTCATTTATTGTGTGGCTGCTTGTCAGTGATATTTCTGAATCAAAATCTGTGTCCTTTCAATCTGAATGCAGTAGAATAGTAAGTATATAATACACAAAGATTTTTATTGAATGTTGATATTTATCAGAATACAAGAGGATAAAACTAACTTTATTTGACTTTGCTTGGTGGGCTGTATGCATATTTGTTTCTAATGTGAGAAGAGCTCCTTCTCACAGAGTGGTTACCTTTAGCATTTCCTATACCTCTTTTTTACCTGGAGAAATGTTCAAAGGCACAGACAAGCTGGATGCTCACCTCCTACTCATTCAGTCTGTGTACGGATAAGGTTACCAATTAATGTCAGATGTAGTGAGGCTTTTATGTAGACACAGCTCATTCTCTGAGAAGAGCAAAGACACACTTTTTCTTTTTAAATAAAAAACATTTTATCTTTTTGTTTCAGATGTCTGAAAGCTGTGCAACCAATATGGGATATGCTTTGTCACATGTAATCATTTATAAGGGATGCTCATATCCTGGTCAGCATTGGCTTGCAGGAAGCAGTGAGATGCTGCGTTGTCAGACGCATATTCGCTCTGACTTTTCCCTGGATGTCTCCCAGCTAATCTGTACAATCTTGTGCAATTTATGAAGTCTGGTTCCAAGGTCGTGTAGCCCTAGGCCAGTTATCCAACAGACACATCTCAGAAAATAACCCAGGATAGAAGATGACAGCATTACCTGCTGTGAGGATGTGAAACAGCCTAAACAGCCATAACCCAAGCAGAATATCAGTGGTAAACCACTGCCTTTCATGGGTTCAACAGTGAATGAGCAACACACATAGATCAGAAAAGCGGCTCTACAAATTGTGAAAAGATTCAGAGCACAGTTGCTTTAATGTTTGTTAAATTACGTTGTTGCCTGGAATGCTGTTATCCTCTCCAATGGAAATAAGTAGCTGGTGAAAGGTGAGGAGCAATGAAATGGAAAATGGGTGCAGTTTGTTCTTAAGCTTCTTTATACTTGATGGTATATGGAGTTTCTGGTGCACTCTCTTCTCTGAGTGGATGGCTTTGAGATGCATGAAGGGGAATATTTGATTTGAAGGCATCAGCAGAAAGAGCAACAGTCTATGCTGAAACTGATCTGGTTCATCAGAATGGTTTGGTTATATGCAAGCTATAATTGCAAGTGGAAGAAAATATATGTTTCCCTGAGTAATATGCACTCATTAACTTTCCACTGTTCCAAGCTTTGGTAAGATACAGCTTCTTCCTGCCTCTCTTTTTTTTCCCCCTTTGAGGCTCCAACTTCATTTTGTCTGTCTAAAGAGCTTTTCTTCATCTTAGAACCAGTATCTTTAGTGCTTTATTCTTTCCACTTCCATCCAGGATCAGCCAGCATCAGAGTTAATTTCATTTTCTTCTGGCACTTGCTAGTATAGATGACAATCTGACATGAGTTGTAGAAGTGATTCCACAGTTGTAAATCTTGAGTCTTGAATCAAACTTCTCTGTAAGATCCTGAAAAATAGCCTAGTACTTCTCTAGCAGCATCTGAAATATTATTAAAAAACTCTCTGATTTATTTTTCCATTCTTCATTTATATTCATTGTAATGGAGGTGAAACTTGCTTAGAAGTAAGGTTACAAAATCAGTGCAATACAAACTATGTAAAAGATTTAAATTTGAAAACAAAATCATCAGCTTCTCCCCTACTCCAGGGCATCGTAATAATATATTATTACTATCTGAGAAGTACTTCTTTAATAACTGGAGGGTTAGAGAGGTTTTCTAAAGCAAGTGGCTTGATTGACTGAATATCTCCTAGCAATTTAAGAAGCTTTAAATACATCTGATTGAACAATGCATGTTGAATATATTGTCAAGCCCAAAGCACCTGCCAAAACTAGATGATGATTCCATTCTTTAAAATATATCAAATAGTAAATACTTAACTCAATATTTTGTCAGCTACCAAAAAGGAATGTGCATAATAAGACACATTATGCAATTTATATAAAGTTAAATTCTGAATTACATTTAAGTACTGCAGTCCTAAATAGCGTATCTGTGARGTAAATTTTAAAGTTAATACTGTGTGGTTTTACTGAAATGATGCATGAAAGATGCTGTTTTATCAAGAAGCTAAATTGGACTTTCTGGTATTTTTTGTTATATATCTGTTCTTTTGTGTACATGTTGGCCTCATGAACAAGAATATATTCTTGCTGGCATTTCAGTTATCCGGGCAGCATAGGAAAACTCTGATCAGCAAATAAAAACTTGGGTTTTTTTATTGGTTAGAGAGAAAAAACAAGCCGAAGAATGGTAGTGTCAACAGAGAGAACTGGGGGGGGCTGCAGCTGCTTTTTCATATCACAGTCAGCAGCTCAAGATGCTCTTTTCTCCCCTTGTGTATATTGTTTACCCTTAAAAAAAACACTAAAAAATCAGACTGCCTTATAAATCAATGACAGTTCAACTAAAAAGAGCTTCTAGTAAGCATCAACAATACCGAATATCAGTAGCAGGCAGCTGTTGATAGCATCTACAAGAAGAACAATTCCACTTTTCGTGGAGACAGAAAGCTTGACTTGGCTTTGCATGCTGTCCAACTGTGCTAGAGTAAATGGGGTTCCTTGTCGAGCAGGACTGTTATGCTTGTAGCTGGGCTTTGGTTGATCTGGTCGTGCTGTGCAGTAGGAGAAACAAGACCAAGGAGAATCGCTTTCTGTCAGGATGGTATTAGCCTTTGCCGTTTAGTTGGTGCTAGTGGAAAGCAACTTGCTCACATGCGAGCTATAGGCACTGAGCACGGCTACATAGTTTGGCTAGTGCTGAGAGTTGTTGTAGATCTGAATTAAGCCTGTCCAGTAAGTAATACATATCACTGAGGACAACTCTTGCCTGGTGCACAATGAGCTGGGTAACAAAGAGTGACTGCAGGATTTCTTCAGTATGAAAATTTGAACATAGTTTAATCAGTCTGGCACACAGAGCTATTTTATTTTTGTCTCAATCTGCTGTCTGGTTGGATGATTTAACTACTGTCTATTGCTTAGTGCCCTGTGGAAAGAGAGCTGCTTAGTAAATCGCATTAGAGTTGATTATCTAGGGGACAGCATCATCAAGAGATATGTGCTCCACTTGAGATTTTTCTCTCTTAAAACGGCTGTTAATAGTTACTGGGGAAAGTCGTAAAAAGTATGTTTGCTTTCATTTCTTTGTCAGCCCCTTCCCCACAAGGGAGAGCGCTGCTTTCTGGAAAGAACTCTGATGCCTTTTAAGTTCAGAAGGAAATGCTTGCAAAACCCTGAGAAAACCTGGTAGGTTTTTGCGCTGCTTTTATCATGTGTATATGATAAACATTTAGCTGAAACATGAGGCAGTTTTTGGTTTCAGTTGGACAGCCTGCTTAGAAGCATATGAGCTGCACACTTCTTTAAAGATGTGCACTTCTGGCACATTCACTCCAAACACCTCGCTATTCATCTGCTGCGCTGCCATTTTAATAGGCTGTGAAAGCCTGTGTATCCTATCGCTGTCAGTGAGCTTTCAGACACTCGCTCTGCAGGCAGCGTTCACTAGCTCAAGTTGTAGGTGCCAGAGCCTGAGCCAGACTGATGTGTATGTGCACATGTGTGTGTGCGTGCGTGTGCATGGGGGCAAAGCTGGGACCAGATTACGTCTTGCAGAATTTGTGTGCATTGCTCAGCTGTGCTCATGGAGATCCTCTTGCCTCCTTAGCAGCCACGAGTAGTGCATCTCTGTCAGTGTGGGTACTGTAGAAAAGTCAGTCTAAGAGAACTAACGGGTGTGCTGTCCCCTGCCACAGTGTCTGCCGAGCGTGCAAGTCAGCTGCTGCTGTGTATCGCCGGCCTCAGGAGGGGAAAAGCCAGGATTGGCAGGATCTGCACCGACAGCAGGGAAGGCAGAAAGGGCTGTCCCCCTCCCGCTGCCTCTCCCCACCTTAATGTGCCTCCCCAGCGCCTGTGTGGGCATGGCGAAAGGGACTTGGTCTGAGCAGGCTGGGGCAGCAAGGAGCCACCTCTCGCTGAGCTGACACAGGTGCAACAGTTCCACCTGCACCAGGTCCTGGAGCTGGGCACCCTGACTGCAGTTTGCAGCGGGTGGCCAACGACATGGCTGTGATTGAGTTGCTGGCCATCCTGCCGGCTCACCTGTCTGTAGGGCACCCTTGTGTGCGTGAAACGCACCTTGGGCAAGGAAGCATTTCTGTGATCACATAGGGGTTTTCTGCATTGCCTTCACCAACAGGATTGTCTTTAGCTTGTATTTAAAGTGGCAAAAGCCTTAAGAGTTGCTTGTGCTTTATGGAATTCAAGATAAGACTTTAATTTATTTTTGCACATTTCTGTTAAGCCTTCTTTCTCTTTCTTTTCAAGCAATCAGGTTGCTAAAGACTGATTTTTAAAGGGGAGATAAAATCCTATATTTTGAAGCTGGGTTTTTTTGACGTCTTGGTATGCAGTAGAAGGGGCCCCGAACTGCACGCAGTAAGAACGTATTGCTTCATTTAACTTCGTGCTGCTGCTGGGTGACTTAGAATCACAAGGAAATCTGGGGAAGGGCTGTTTGTTTCTCTGAGGTGAGATTTCTTCCTGAGATTAGGATACACTAGGATACAATAATAACTGAAAAATACTGTCTTAGCTAAAGCTGATTTCTCTCTGTGCTTCTGTTCCCCAGACATCCATTCCCTACTGCAAACTGAAGCATGTACATTCTGTGTGTTCTTTAGTGAAGTTATTTGCAGAACTTTTTTTTTTCCTGTCCTGTTTAATTGCATGTTATTATGTATGTATAGAATCTCTTGAACTGGAAAAAAAAATAAAGGCAATTTTTTTCTGACTGTGGCTTCACAGAGGCTTATCTCTGCCATTGAGGTGGTAAGTGGAAGCCAAAACAAGTTTGCTGTGATCCAATGACACACAGAGACAGACAAATTCAAACTAGTCCTTCCAGGAAGCTTTATATTTACTTACAGTGGTTGGTTTTCTTAAAATAAATAAATTATGCACTGGTTATTCAAATATGAGCACTTAGCTCAGGATGGCTTATTTCACATGTGAGTCAATGTAAGCATCTAAACACATGGTTTGGATATTCTACTTAGACATTGCCTCTGGAAGTCCCTAACTCAGTCCTTCTAGATGGTGGGAGGAGATAGCTGAGGAAGAACTGTTTCTCAGTCATCTGGTTTATAAAGTCTGTAGCCATAACACAGACTTTTTAGTTTGACCAGTGTGATGGTTCATGTCAGTGACCACGGCAAACTCCAGACAAGTGCTTTTTATTTGTATTACTGGGGACCAATCAAATCTGCTTGATTTTTCTTTTTCCTTTTTTCTTTGTTTTGCTTTGTTATCCTTCCTGTCTCCGCTCTCAGGTAACATCATGGTGCTGTGGTCAACTTGCAGAACATCGGTACTTAAATCTGTAACAAACCGATTCATTAAGAATTTGGCCTGCTCGGGGATCTGTGCCAGCCTGGTGTGTGTGCCTTTTGACATTGTTCTTAGTGCCAGTCCTCACTGCTGCTGGTGGATCTATACGATGCTCTTCTGCAAAATTGCCAAGTTTTTGCACAAAGTCTTCTGCTCAGTAACCATCCTTAGTTTTCCGGCCATTGCTCTAGACAGGTAAGAGATCAAATTTGAGCAGTATTATAATCCTTGATTTTTCTTTCTTCCTTTCTCCTTTTGATACTATTTCATTTTAGTCTTTTAGATGCTATTTAGTGTTGTATCATGCCATTACATGAACTGCTCTTGTTCCAGTACTTTGCTCGCAATGTACAGCTTCTTTCTATAATGTATTGGAATAAATATTCTTCTCTGTAACATTGAATACCTTTATTTTTCAGTTCACTCTGATATCTCTGGAAAGTGTTAAAACAACTCAAATTAATTCAGATAAGTTTTGAATGTAGAAAATTGGTCTAAAACAAAAGTGGCCCTTCAGACTGAATAAATTTTTGGTTTCCATTAAATTAGCTTATTATGTGATTTGCAGTCAATGATCTCACCTAAATGCACAACTCTTGTTATCTTGACAGTGACTGAAATTTAGATATTTTTAAGGGCAGATACTGGTTACAGTTTAATACAGTTGGATTTATGTATGTTAAATAAAATTATTGTTAGATAGTTTGATCATGTGTCTCACCAGAGAATACATTAGCTCTGCAAAAGAAAACCAAACTGTAGCTAACAAAGCGGTATTTATCTTACTCTAATGTTAGTGTCTTGATAAATGCAGTGTTGCTATCTGTAATGCACAGCAGTATTGCCACTGAAACAGCGTATCCTTGTCCAGCAAAAGATAATGTTCATTTGCATCAGACCAGGCAATATAGTCCCAATTACTGAAAGAGTTGTTCACCATTAATGTGCTCCTGGAGTGTGGATTTTTTTTTTCTTCAGACAGACCTGCAAAGCTGGACACTTGTTTCTGCTCTCTCATAAGCAGCTACTCAGTTGGCAGCCCAGTTAGGGAGTTTGGGCACTATGCTCACTATAAACTATAACCTTTTCATTGTATCACTTGTATTTTGTTTTATTTTAATTTATTTTATCTTTTGACAGGTACTACTCTGTTTTATACCCCCTGGAAAGAAAAATATCTGATGCAAAATCCCAAGACCTGGTTATCTACATCTGGGCCCATGCAATAGTGGCCAGCATCCCAGTATTTGCTGTGACCAGTGTGTCTGATATTTATGCCATGTCCACCTGTTCTGAATCCTGGAGTTACTCCCTTGGTCACCTGGTGTATGTCATCATCTATAATATCACCACTGTGATTGTACCAGTGGCTGTGGTATTTCTCTTCATGATTCTTATCCGCAGGGCACTGAGTGCCAGCCAGAAGAAAAAAGTCATCATAGCTGCCTTAAGGACCCCTCAGAATACAATATCTATCCCTTATGCCTCCCAGCGAGAAGCTGAACTTCATGCCATGCTACTTTCCATGGTTATGATATTTATTTTCTGCAGTGTCCCCTATGTGACTCTGGTGATTTACCGCACCATACTCAACATTTCAGATATTTCAGTCTTCTTGCTCCTCACTGCCATTTGGTTGCCCAAGGTCTCTTTGCTAGCCAATCCTTTGTTATTTTTAACTGTCAACAAATCTGTACGAAAGTGCTTGGTGGGGACCATAGTACAGTTGCACCAAAGGTATAGCAGGAGAAACATTGTCAGCTCTGGTAGTGCTGCAGATGCTAATCTGGAGCCCAACGTCCGTTCGGGGAGCCAGCTTCTGGAGATGTTTCATATCGGGCAGCAACAGATCTTCAAGCCGACAGAGGATGAGGAGAATGAAACCGAATCCATTGGCTCTGGTGACTTTCAGCAGAAGGAAATTCCTACAACCAGTTTAGAGATAGAACAGACTTTAGTTCACAAATTTATACCACACACAGTTGCAGACTCTGCAGCTCAGGTGGCCCCAGCTGTGCCCACAGAAGCTGATATGGCAAATGACAAGTATTCCATGCAGTTTGGTTTTGGACCCTTTGAGTTGCCTCCACAGTGGCTCTCAGAAAACCGGAACAGTAAGAAGAGACTCCTGCCTCCTTTGGGAAATACCCCTGAAGAGCTAATCCAGACAAAGCAGCCCAAGTGTAAAGCAGAAAGAAAAATCAGCAGAAACAAAGTCAGTATCTTTCCCAAGGTGGATTCTTAGTAAGAGCAGGAACTATAAGTAACAGGAATGTCACCTTCTATTATATGTGTGATCCCATGGATCTTTGTTATGCTGAAATTTGTTACAGGCTAGTTTTTCAAGCTAATTCCAAAAAAAAACCCAAATTCAAGTGTTCCTTATTAATATGTTTTCATGAAAATAATATATATACATTGATTCTTAGTTTTATTTGTGAAATACCTACAATAATACATGCCTGATTCACTTTCAAAGGGTACTTATGGCTTTGGGCAGTTCGCTTACTGGGAAGCTTCATGTTCCATTAAAATGGACTGGGTATCATAGCAACTTAGTAGGAAAGGTTCTAGGGAGCACAAAACAGATGCAAACTGGATAGGTCCTTAACCTCAGAAATGGACACAGCAAGCCTCTGCACATTTCACTAATGAAGTTAAGATGGACAACTTTTTCTATTGAATCCATTTCTCATACCAGTGTTAAAAACAAAAGTTGCCTTATTTGCATATTATTACAGTTACCGCATATCTGCCAAACAGCTAAACTTTTTTTTTAAGTTAAAATATGCTAATTTTTGACTTAAAACTTCAGCAAAGCCAAGGATACCCAGATCTTCATGTATATCACAAAAACTGAGAAAAGAAAAAAAAAAATCTGAAATACCGTTTTCTTTTTAAAAACATATATTCTTGTAGCTAAGTAAAAGCTGGATTGGAGACAATATGAGACAAATCTTGACCCCAGTGAAAAAGCATACATGTGCCAAGGGCATGAATAGAACACTTGATCCTGTGATAAAAGCGTGATGTATGTAATAGTGTATTTTAAATAACCAAGGGGTCAGCCTTGAAATAGACTCTTATCTACTGTTGCACTCTGCTTGTTTTCTTAGGGGAAAGCTAGCAAATGAAAGCAATGGGTCAAAAATGCTAATAGCCTTATACTGCACTGCTGAGAAAGCTGATAATTGACCCCAAAATGTAAGGTTTGCTAATGCTGTTGCTCACTAGAGGGAGGGAGGTGTGGTAGGAGGCTTTCCTTTTACCTTCGCAGGTATAAATACCAGTCATCCTACTCTACTCATCTCACAGACTGGTTACCCAGTGTATGAGCCTGAACGTAAGACTTCCAAATCTGGTGCCTAATTCCTATGTGAATCCGAATCACACTATTCCTGGTATCAGCACACCAGCCTTTTTATGAGTGTTATTAAATGTCCTGCCGCTTACCTCTGTGCATCATCACAGGCATATTGTCTCGTGTATACTGAGTGTAAATTTTAAGGTCATCTGACAAACTGATATAGTTTAAAACTATTGTAACCCTGGCATTTTAATCCTTGTTCAGTTGCAAGTAGTCTTCTTCATCTGCATTCGTTGTTGTCACACTGGGTAGTTTATTGAGAGCACAATCTAGTAACACCTCCTGTAATTTAGCCCTTTGGTGCATACCTGTAATTTATTGCCTGCTTATCAAAGTAGTTTTCTTCAAAGCATATTTTTAAAAAGACTAGGTGAAGAATCTTGCCAAATTCATAGTTACTTACCAAATCCACCTGGTTACTTTTAAAAGCGAGGAAAAAATACTGCTGAGACAGAATTTGGAGGTGTACCTGTTCCTCCTTTGACATGGTTGAAGAAAGTCAGCAGCTTCTGGTGGCTCCAAGGGTGATGGATTTCTACAAGGCATTCAAAACAAATGTAATAAAAATGTAAAAAAAAAAAACCGAACTTCTAAATTACTGTGTAAATGATGCTTATTTTCCCCTTTCCTCTTTGGTTTCAGTGATCTTACGCTAGTCCAAGGGGTTCTCAGCATGGGAGTGAGGAGCAGTCTTCAATGGGTCCAGATGGGTGGTGGGAATCCCAGTTGTCCTGCTTCTTACGTATGGAGATGAGAAGGCAGATGTAGCTTGCCTGAAATCAGACAGAAAGAATATTCCAGGAAAAAGCGTTCCTTCTATGGCAGAGATGGAGAAGTACCATAGCAGATACTTTTGACAAACATTGATAATAATTTTAAGGCAGTGTTTTGTTTTTCCAGAATTCATGAACGAACAGATTCTGTTAAAAAAAAAATCAAAAGCAAGCTAGGTTACAATTTCCTTAGGAGTTCTGGTTAAATTAAATATTTCTTGCACATTTAATGTAGATAAAGGTCAAAGTCTCTGGGACTGATGAATGTGGATAAATGGGCACACAGATCTAAACACCCTTTGAGGAAAACAATCTTACTCGTAGTTTTCTCCCTTCCAACTCACATGTTGAATGAAATGCCATGATAAATTTAAAGAGCCAAATTCCGTAGATCTACATAGAATTTAGTCTTATCATATCTAGAAAGCAATTTTTTCTACACCTTAAGAATTATTTTGGAATGTAATAGCTGTGAATATTTCATTTTAGTCCCTCTTTCAGCAGTTTATGCATGTGAATTTTTAAGGGAAGTGGGAAAAAAATGCACAAAAGCACATCTTTGTGCATAGAAAGAATAATTGTGCAAAATTCATAATACAGCCTTTCTGGTAAAACTGTCTTCAGAGAAAAGTAATTCAGGAGACTCTTAATGCAATATGGAGTATTTGACTTGTGAAGTTTGATTTTAACTTAATCTGTGGTGGTGTTAACTTTGAGTCACTAGTGCTGTCTGTTGCCTTGTGTTCAAATGATTTCTACTGGGCAAAATGCTCCCCAGTGGCCAATACGAAAAAAATCTCAATTATCAAGACTTGTTTTCTCCTTTATCATCACACTGAAGATGAGCAAAACTTACTTTTTGTTATGATGGTTGTTTTTAACCGCCACAGGTGTTGCTTCTTCTCTCCTGAATTTTGGTGAGGGGAAGTGAAGTACAAAGCAAAGCTGTGGGAAGAGAAGAAAGGAAACACTGGGTCAGTTTGGTCTGTGCAAAGATATATAAAGGATAAATCTTACCACTGAAGAATACGCTTAGAGGAACTCATCAGAAAACAGAGCTCATACTAAACAAAAGGAAGAAATCCTTTAAAAAGGAGAACAAGACTATGCTAATAGTTGGGGGAGGCAGTAGGAAGATAATGTTTATTTACTGTTCCCAGATATTCTCCAAATATATTGTTACATTCAAAAAAACTTCATGTAAAAATTAAAACAAACATGTAAAATTTAAACAAACCCCCTTTTCAAGAAAGGAGTCTGTTTATTCCCCTAACATTTAGAGGAATTAACATAATGAAAACTAGCAGTGCTTGTCTTGATTTGAGTACTGGAACTGTTATAGTCTACCTTAAAAATATTGCCTGTTGTAAAGAAAAGCTACTGCAGGTGAGAACACCAAAGACAAACAACTGAGCGTTAAACAAAGCCTCGATAATGTGCTCTCCAATCTGTATAAAGACAATGAAGGTAGTGTTTTGCCTGCCTATTTGTGAAATAAAAACAGCAGATGTGTATTAAAATGCTGTTCAGCAGAGGACTATAAATAAAAGCAGTACTAATGGGAACAAGTTCTCTGTATTTAACCCCCCCACTCCCCATTTGTGTTTCTTCTTGATTAGATTAGGGAAAGATGAATAAATGAATTCTGTTACTATGGTGACTGTGTTCTACAGCTTGTCTGTCTTCATCATGTTTTAACCTTTTAGGATGAAAAGCACATCTTGGAGTGCTTTTCTTGCTCTGCCCTCTCTAGACACAAGAGTTTTCTCCAATTAAACCCATTTTTATCCCCATCATATTTCAGAGAACTCTCTAGTTTATCATAGAACAAAACTGACCTATTCCCAGAAAGGCACAAAAGGAAATCACATCCTTTTCTCTGCTTTTCTAGTTCAAACTTCACTATAATAACAACTTCACCTGTAATAATACTTGAGATTCTGTAACATTTAAGGATGTTTATGAAAGTTCAGTCCTCTTCTTAGAAACGAAGCCTCTCATACTCCGTTTTGTAAGCCTTGCAATCCTGCTGAGGTCATTTCAGTTGCATGGGGTACATGTCAGGAGAGCAGCATTGCCAGTTCTCCCAGGGGTCTCAAGGTGGATTGCTCTCAAGTCCTGTCTCCAAAACTGCAATTCAGGGAATCTCCACTGTCATTAAAAACAACTCTTCTGTTTCTAGGCATTGTAGGTAGAATAAAGTTGAGATAGTTCAACCTAAGGTCTCAGAAATCAGAGATGGAGGGACACAATTTTTAATTTTTAGAAATGTTTAAAGATTTCATGATATTTTGAGATTTCTAAATGTTGAGGCACGCCGTCCTCTTAAGTGTTCACTACTTAGTTATTCCTTTTTTTCTTTTTTAAGTGTTCTCCACAAAGACTGAAATCACATGTAGGGGGGAGTGTGTCCTCAACAAATCTAGAAATGTATGAAAAGAAAATAACATACCACTTCCAGCAAAAAGAGAAAAGGTGATACATTGGAGATCTTTTGCCTGAAGGCCATGTTTGAGCCTTTGAAGCTGGGGTTCATATGGTAAAGGGAGTTTCTCTACATTCCCTGCTATCACTTTATCATTGAGTCCTGTATAAAAAAAAAAGTTAGCACATACACAGCATGCTAATAATCAGAACAAACATATTGCTATATGCAAGTGGAAGATATAAGTTTTAATAATGCATATTTCTCTTCCTCTGCTGCCACCCCAAGTTCAGTGCTGAAAAGTTGCAAGGCACACAGTAAGACTTGCATAGAGAAAAAAGTACCAATGCCTCAGGCTCATTGCCACAAAAGTACCGAAGCTTTATGCTCTAAGGATTGCTGCAATCTACACATGATGCAATCTATAGATGATTTCAATGGGAATGGCAGGCGTTCAGAGCTTTTCTTTCCCACAGGCTTGCAATACTGAGGCAAAAAGAGAGCTCCAAGAAGAGGGGCTGGTACAGAAGTAGTTGTGAACACAGTGAGTGAAAGATTCAGGTAAGGACATTAAAAAGAAGTGGAACACTGTGGGTGGTGAGAAGGACAGCTAGAGGAACAGTGACATAAAAAATCTGCAAGGTGAGAAAAAGAAACTTGAAACAAATGAGAAAGCCAATAAACAAATCTTAGGAGAAACTATAGCCAGTTTTGAAAAATTTTCCAGATACATTTTCAGCAAGGAGAAGGTAACGTTATCCTCACTGGTTTCAGAAAAGTAGATTTACTTTGGATTAAATTGTTAACACTGACACTTCTGAGGTCACACTTGTGAAAGTACCGTCTTGAACATGCCTTGATATTAGGGTAATTACGATATTTGTTATGGAACTGTGAGAACCCAATCTCTGAATGTGTGCTAGGGTGGTGGTGGTTTGGGTTTTCTTTGTTCTTCTTTGTATATATCACGCCATGGTCTGTTCATTCACAGCAGTATGAGACGAGGGTCAGAGTTAACAAAGGTGTATGCAACAAAGTGAGAAATCCTGCATCACACTGAAGAAAGGGCACATGCACAGCACTGTGTGATGAAGTTGGGATCTTGGATATCTACCACTTCTGCTTTTGAAAGCTATCGGTACTAGCCTTGTCTTTATACCAAGTTCACATGAAACATTTCAGATGGATGTAAAAAGATTTAGTACTTCTGTAAAATTCAGCTTCCACAAATCTCAGAACACTTGAAAACCGTACATTAAACCAGTGTCTCAAAACTCACGTAAAACTGGAAAACAGATTTTTTTTCCATTTTATGATTGTGGAAAAAAGGGTTCTGCAAAATTCAGTTAAGGCCATGTTCTCCTCAGTGTTTTACTATACAATGCTATACTTTAGTGTAACAGCTATAAATTTTAAACATTTCACAGTTTACTGAAACTATCATATGACTTGTCTTAGCCTTAGAAAAGGTGCTATGGCCAAAGTGAGCAGCCATATTAAGAGAATATTCCATCATGCCTGTGATGGGAGATGCAAGGATGGGGCTGGTGAGCACCACTGTCTTTTCAAAGACAGTGGCAGATTATCTAGATATCATTTACATCTGTGCCCTTCATGTCACCTTTCAATAAATTGTTATTTACTGTATGATGATGTGCTGAAAATAAACTGATGTATCAGCCCTCTTATTTATTTTAGGATTTGAGATGAACCCTGTGAACCTCTTCTTTTCCTTTCTGTGTCTTTTAGGATATGTAACACACAGATCATAAGATCAACTCTGATTTGACATATCCTTGCTAAATGACTACCATTAACTCTCAAATGTGACAGCCTCATAGAAAATCTTTGCTGATTCTGTCTAGACGAGCAGCATTAAGAAATACACTGCTATATACTGGGCCACTTTCAAAGGAGATTTATGTTAGTTTGTTACCAAACACAGAGAGCTGGAGACACTATCTATATCTGCTCTTTAGAGGTGGCAGGTAGTTCACAATATGGAAACTGACTGCAAGTCAGTTTACCAGCCGTTAAGAATATATACTCTAATTGCAGAAAGAAAGGAATATCAGGGTTGTTATACCTGGCTACTTTACACATGTTGTAATTAATAGTGTAATGTAATTCCTAGTATAGCTAAAAACAGATTTTAGTTTAGCTAGTTCTGCACTAAATTTTCCACTGCACTGCTTTCTCATGGTCCTTACTGGCCTTATATATTTGACTTGTGGATGTCAACATTCAGTCTTCGATTTTTGCTTTGAATTATGATACGCACCATCTGAAAAGCACCACACATTAATCTTCATAATACAGTTCTCCCAGCACTAGAAATACTCCATAAAGCCTCTATAGATTCCACTAAGGTACTGCATTAGCAATATCAGGATTAATATTAGAGTTTTAACATTCCTGGAGCTCAGTGTGCTCAAGCAGGAGGCTGAAATACATTTGGCTCACTAGAACATTTTCTGCATTTATCTTTAACACTTCAATTGCAAATCCTATTATATCATTACTGCACTAAATACCAAAAAAAGTACCAATAAGGGGAGAACAATTCCAAGAATGTGACAGCGAAGTGCCATACTCTCACAGAGAACTCTACTGCATAAGGCAAACATATGCCTCAAGAAGCTAAGACTTATTTTGGCAGAAAGATTTGACAATACAAAATTTACATGGAACAAAATGCAGGGTTTTTTTTTCCAAATTATTGTAAATTGTTCCTGCCAATGGATTTAACCTATATGGGTATCAAAGAAAGTTGTATTTTGAGTAACTTGTGCCAACTGCAGAGACGGCCCCATACAAAAGTTACTCCTTGCATCCTATTTATTTGTGGTGGGAAAAAAAATTGGGGTGGGATTAGAAGTTTGGATAATCACCCTCTCCTATTATAATCCCTCATTAACAGTAAATAATCAGGTAAATAACGGTGAGCCACAGTATTAAAGCTTTAATGAGTTTATTAAAAACAGTCATTCAACTACTCATGCTTACAGGTAAACACAAGACCAGACAAGCAGATCATCATCAGAACAAACAATGATAATCCATTTACGGCATGACTGTATTATTTTAAGAGTTCTTTATAGTACTCCTGTCAGATTAAACACTTCAAAAAAAATTTTTTTTTTACTGAAAAGGGAATGACAACAGCTCTGAGAACTATACCCCCAGGAGGATGGTTGCACCTCACGCCTACAGCACCCTGCCTGCCAGCTCTCAACGCCGCTTCTAACGGGAAACCTTCCTTCCCGAGCCCTGGGAACTTCCCAGACTCGCAGACAGCGGCAGAGGCGCCAGGCGGGGGCCCCGGCCCCGCTGCGCCACCCGCTAGGGACGGGCACAAGGGCAGCGACAGCCCCGCTTCCGAGCAAGATCTCCAAGCTTTTAAGTTACGTATCCGCGCCCTTTCCGCGGGCCCTTATCCCACTGACTGCACACACGCACTCAAGGCGACTCGGCGCCGCCCCCGCGGCGCCTTCCTGCGACCGCCGCGAGGGAAGGACGAGCCCCGCCAGGACGCGCGGACACCCACTGCCGCCGCCCAGCTGCCTCCCGGCGGGAGCCGCGGCACGGCCCGGCCCGGCCCGGAGACCCGCGGCACGGCCCCGCCGGCCAGGCTACCTCCGCCCCGCACAGCCCAATGGCTGCGGGGGGGAAGTGAAGGGAGAAGAACGCCCTTCCTACAGAATTTCTCTCCATCAGGACGGAGCATACAGGATTTCATGGGACTTAGCCATTTTTTCAAGCTCCGTGAGAAAAGTAAAAGAGCTCCATTCTACTTTCATCTCCTGAGAGGCAATTAGGAACAGCTCGCCCAAACCCCCTTCCCGAGGGTGGTACCGCCGCGCTTTAAAGCGGGACGGGGCCGCTCTCGCGAGAGGCCCGTTGCGGAGCCGCCAGCGGGGCTGGGTTGTCCTGGAGACGGCGGCCGCGGCGCCGCCCGCCTGTGCG
>NW_020451166.1:38058-65866 GCF_003343035.1 Apteryx rowi
CGGGGTGGAAAAGGGCTTGCTTGGTCGCTTGTTGAAACCTCTTGTAAGGTTATTTGTTGCTTTCTTGTTTCGGGAATGTCTTGGGTCTCTGATGTTGCTTATCTTTGTCTCTTCCGTTTTAATTATTTTGGTCGTCTGCGCTTACTTGGCTTCCCCCATCCCCAGCAAAATGAAAGAGGCTTTTACAAAATCTTTGGATGTCGTCCTTTGTCACCAGTGGGTAATTGTTGACACCGGCCTAGAAATAGCTAGGATTTGTCGAAGAACTTGGTTTCCTTGTACAGAGCAAGCGCACGTTCGCAGTTAGCTTCTCCAGGGCGCTCCCGCGGCAGCGCAGGAGGTGCGGGAGGCTCCGGGCAGGTTTCACGGCAGCTCCCTGCGCTCGCCCCGCTCTCGCGAGGGCTCGACCCGTGGCCGCAGACGCTGAGCGGTGTGAGGGAGCCGCCTGAGGGAACGAGCCTGGGGGTCGTGAGTTGGAATGACTGSATTAAACTTATCTTTTTAGTTCTACCTGCCTCTTTATACCGTGGTGTGCTGTTGTGGACTTGCATATGTGTCTCCGTTCATCCTTTTTCTTGCACTGAAATGAAAAGCTTTTATTTTGGACACTTTGAAAATTCCTGCGTGCTGCATACATACATAACAATGTGTTGTGAAGTCGCACAGTTTTTGCAGGGAACCATGCATTTCTATTCTTTCAATTCTTAACTGAAAAAGGAATAGGAATATCAAGTTTTGGTTTGGGAACTCCCACAGCGTGGAACTACTGAACTATAAAAAGTTTTCCACTGCTATGTTTGATGTCTTCTGGATATTTGTAAAATACCCTTGCCCTTTTGTTGGTACTAACCCTGGCAGTCCCTTCTCTCTCTTCCTCTCTCTCTCTCTCTCTCTCTCTCTCTCTCTCTTTTTTTTTTTTTTAAGCTGCCATTGCGTTTCCTTTGTTGCTGAGATTAGTTTTAAGAGTTAGGCAAGTCTGTCAACACTAATTAGATTTGGATACTTTGACTGGGTTGATGGTATAAAAACTGTACACTTGAGTGAGAAGCTAGTGCATACTGGAAAGACTTCTCAATATTGAATTGCCAGAAAGGATTTGAAACTTGTTTAAACTACATCTGAAATGTTACTGGGTTTGTGTTCTTGCTTCTTTAATAACCTGATAGTGTGGAAGCTTCCCTCCCCCTTTATTTTTATTTTTATTTTTTTTATTTTAGGTCACAATGGATATTACAAGGGGGAGCTTGGATAAAATTTCAAGGCCTGCATCTAGCTCAAGAGCTTATCCTAGTTGTAGATCTTTAAGCGCATCTATGGAGGTGTTAACAGCAGAGCCATGTTTGCCAAAGGTAATGCTTTCTACCTTCAGCAAGTTAAAATCTCTATGTCTCATTCTTCTTAGTAGAATGGCAAAGATATAACTTTCTGGGGTTTTTTTTGTTTTTTTTTTTGTTTTTTTAACTTTGCATAGAGTTCTGGAGTCAACAGATGTGCCATGGGGTTACATGAAACGGCATGTATATGGGCTGCTTCTTATGCGTGCTTGGAGTGATGTTTAATTTAATTTTTCTGAACCCGTGTTACTTTCTGGTTTGCTGCCGAAATGTCTATTCAGCGTTACAACCCAGAAAATGTGGTTGCGTTCCTCTTTGTGCTTAATCAAATTATTAAATAAATTCTATTTTAATCAAAAAAGCTTGATATTATGTTAATATTTAGATACATAGCTGTAGATTGTTGAGGCATGAGCCAGTATACGTATAATTTAACTTTCATCCCTTTTTCTGCTTTTAAACTTAAGTTGGAATAAAGATTACTTTGTTTACAGAAAGAAAGTATTTGAGAAATCCTCACAAGTTGAATTTTTGAACACGAGGCACTCCATGTAGTCAGGAAATGTTTGGATGAAATTAAAAATTTCTTTACGTAGTATTGCAAGATACCTGAGTCAGCTCCAGGAATTTGACAGACTCCTTTGGAAATAAGGTGTCTGTACATCCTCTGAAGATATTAATATCAGGGGTTAACTTAATTTTGGGAAAGGGGGGTGCATGGTATGGCTGTTAGGATGTAGGAATTGGGACTCGAGAATATGAAATTTAGATTGATTTATGTAGGTGAGCTTCCATGAACATCCAGTTGTGTTGTACCTCTATTCACCTGTCTGTGAAATAGGATCATAGCTGGATGCTTCACAGATCTATTAAAATATTTTTTTTCGTAGGTTCATAGTCAGGTTTTAAGGTTGCCATCAGATGACCTTATATTAACAATGATGAATTAGACATAAGCATTTCAGCCCTTGGAAGACTCAACTCTATATTATAAGCAAGAGATTGGGATGTTACCTTGTGCAGAGCACCTATAGGATAAGGCTGTTGCACACAGACTCTTAACCAGTTGGCTGTGCTCGCTGCTGCTGCAGATGGCATAGATCTTTGGAATCCCTTCCAAGTCTGGCAATCGCAAATCTGGCAATCCAGGGAATGATGAGCATGTGAAAAAGGCACATCAGGGTGTTATCTACGAAACAGAACTCTGTAGCAGGCCGGAAGACGACTCTTCTTTTAAGACATACTCTGCAATCTTGTATAGAAGCACTGTTAGCCTTTGGAGTAGTATGTGATTATCATTACTGTTTTCCTCCCGCTATCCCCATTTCTAATTTTTATGGTAGTAATTAGTTTACTTTTCATAGGTTGATTCACCTGCCAGTTTGACCAGTAATCATCAAAGACACAGTTTAGAATACTGCTGTCTAGAGGAAAACAAAGATGATGACACAGAAAAATCTGACATCAAGAGAATAAGAACAGCTAAGCAAACCTCAGTGGAGAATATTACCTTCACTTTTCAGGAGTATATATGGAATCCTAATGAGTTGTCAGGTGGGGGAACGGCTAACATTTTTTTGAATTGTGGCTAGACCAAATATCATGTTTGTATAATTTGGGTAAAAGTCTATCGGCAGACGTAAAAAGGATGCAAATATGTAAAAATCTAGAAGAGAAGTAGGAGGAAGACGATGGTGTCAAAATTAATACCTTTGCTTCTCTTCACTTGTTTGAATATGATAGAAACGGCAGTGATAATATAGTATGTGTCCTGTGACGTCCAAGCTGGGATCTGCTCATTAGTAATGGCCTAAAAGAACAGGCATCCCTCTGCATCTGATCCATGGAACCATGTTAGAAAGTACTTCCAGTAGTGTGTTTCTTATCAAGCTTTTCACAGAGATCATGGTCGTTTGTGAGAAATTTTGTATCCTAATAATGGTCCATCAATCCAAACAAATTGAAAATTATAATAGATATGTTATAGGATTTAACAACTGAACAAGGCAAATACTAATAACACGCTTTAAATATTAAAATGCAGTATCTCTCATTTTAATGAAACAGCATGTATAGAAGTCGTTCAGTTAAAATTTTTTTGGCATTCTGTAAATATTAATAAACTAATTTTCCAGAGCTTCTGACCTATTTAAAAACACAGAAGTGAAGGCCAGTGTGTGAAGCAGAGACTTTGGATACAGTCTTCAAGTTTAGATAGATTTCATGGTGGAATTGTGGTCAAAAGAAATTCCTTAATTCCTGTACCTGTGTTTAGCTTGAGTCCTGGTGTAATAGTTTTAAACACTAATCCACTGTAGAGGCTCTGTGGTGTTCCCTAGCTGACAGAAAAATGTATTTTAGTCTCTTAATTGTTAACAGTTCAAATGGTATCTTTAAAGGTTCATTTCATATTATCATGAAAGGCTTTTTACTGTGTTTCTTTTTCAGGATCTATCTCTAATTCAGATTCTGGGGATGACAGTGCTGAAATACAGACTTCCAAATTCAGTGAACCTTCCCAAGGAAAAAAAAAAAGTAATGCAAAAGAGGGTATTACTTCTCAGATTTATAAAGCGGACAGTGCAATAAAATATTTTTTTCTTTCCTTGTTCTTAATGCTTCTAGGAGAATTTGGGACCTTAGTGTATGTGTGTGCATGCGTATGTATCTATATATATTTATATATATCTGTGTGTGTAAAAATACTGTAAATAGAAAATGTATATGCAATGTGATGTTCAAAGGTGGGTAATCAATTCTTTAAGGATTATTTTATTAAAGGATATTCACTTTATTTAATGTTAGCATTTGACTTTTATATATGTTTGGTCAATCTAATAAAGCAGAATCTAGTGGTGACTCTGTCTAGAGTGCCAGTCATCTAAAATAACATTCATTTCATTGTGACAGAAATTGGATAGAGTTCAACTTCAAAGCTTCACTCAGTAGGTTTAGCTCCAAATCCATCTACTGGGTTCAGGCCAGTTGAAATAAGTGGTCTTTTTTCATCTTTTGTCCTTGGAGCTTCCCCAGAGTTCAGTCAGATTTTTACAGCTTTTCCCTTGTTGAATCACTCCTCTCTCCTGGCACAAAGTAGAGTAATGTATCACGGTAAATCATGGGGGACAATGGGTGTGTAAAGCTTTTGGTTTCAAAAGATTAGAAAATGGAAAGGTACTGCAGGAGTATTAACTCTTCTGCATTTTAACTGTATATTCAAATTTGCTTCTAGTTTTTAATTAAAGGAATAGAATTGGAATTACTGCTTTTTGTCTTCAATATTAGAACTATTTTTATGTTTTAAACTTTGTTGCAATCATCCTACCTTTCAGTGGTATCTGTAGTCATCAGTGGTGTTTTTTTTTCCTGTATGTGTGTGTGTTCACTCACTCTTTTCTTTTTTTCTTTCTTTTTTTTCTTTTGAGTTTAGCTCGTACCTTTATATTGAGACTCAAACTGATAGTTTTAACAAGCTTTAAAGAAAAAATACCAAACCCAGAATAATTGACCTTATGATTATTTCAGCATTCAGTGCTATTTATTTGTTTGTTGTAAGCTTATTATCAGAAGCCCAATCTGACCAGAAAAACTTGGAAGCTTGAGGGATGGGGCAGTGCTGCAGTTGTCCTCCTCTGCTCTTGCTCTGGAAGCCAGGCTTGACCAGAAATGAGGGTAGAGTTTGGTGCTATAGGAAGGGGAAAGGCTAAAAGTGATCAGAAATTGTAATATGGCTGTCTAGGAAAAAAAGAGGCAATGTAGAAACTTTAAGTAGTGTTAGTTTCCGTAATGTTTCACTGTTTCTGTTTTACAGAACTGCATTTTTCCAGAACCGGTATCAGACTCTGCTTTGGTTGAGGCATAAGTTGAGACTGAAACTTCTGTAACGTTTAAAACTGGGAATATTATAGAGTCTCTCTTAACTTTAGGACTATTCAAGTTAATGATTGACATTTCAATATGTATTCTAGTAGTCAAAAAGAATTTCTCATGTATTCAGATTGAGTTTAAGCTTATTTTGTCTGTGATTATAGTCGATACTATGGAGATTTTGTCACTCTTCCTTTTTAAATTTCACTCACTTGCCAAAGGGACGGCTTCCCCCCCACCCCAATCCAACTGCAACAGCTAAGAGCTTGAGTCATCAATCTTTTAAAAAGGCTTTTGTATTTTCCCCTGCTACAAACAGTTCTAAAGTAAACATGATATATATATACACTAGTGAATGACTATACTCTTGTCTGCAGTTGCTATCATATTACTTGTATTTCAATTAAAAAAAAAAAGAAAAAAACAGTACGTCAAGCTAATGTTAATTTAAAATCTAATCTACAGCAAACTCCTCCAGTTTAGAAGATCCTGAACAGACAGGTGTAGATCCTCTGATTCAAGCAGCTATAAGGAAGATGAATAAACTTGACACAATATTGGCAAAAAAACACTTTAAAGAGAGAACAATTAAAAAACAAGGCAAAGAAATGAGAGCAAAGCTTTGGGAAGAACTTCAGGTTAGAAATATACCACTTATGTAAATAAAATAGTATATCTAAGAGTATATCTATTATCTTCTGTAATTGCCTTACAGAATTATCTAATTTCCCAGACACATTTTTTTTTTTATTAAATAACTCACAGTTATTGGCTGATTTAAAGCAAAGGAATGGATCTTAAAAAGTAACTGAATAGTTTTTAATATGTATTGGCTGTGAGGCCTCTGAAACAGAGACATGGTCCTTAAAAATTAACGTGACCAGTAGCCAAACATACAGCTGTCTAGGTGTGATTTACAAGCACAGACAGTCTTATGTTTGAGCTCATCATTTGCAGGTATGATAAAGCATGACAAGAGGTAATATCTGTGAACCCAGTGCTAGGAGCATTTATTCTGCTCTAGAGTGACTGTTCTTAGGAACATTTATTCCAGTACTGTCTCTTACTGAAGCAGTTAGAGATGCCCCCTGAAGAAGGCGTGAGGATGCTACAGCACAAATTCCTTCATGTTATTCTTATCCTGGTCTCTAGCAGATAGATGTCAATTTTAGCCTTGAAACATGAAATTTAATATTTCCTCTGAAGTTAATTAGTGTCTTGGATATTTTCCATGAATACAAAATGTCAGTTGCTAAAAAGACATGATGGCAGTCAGTTTGAGTGCATCTCATCATTTCAGTGGATTTGGATCAAGAGCCAGGTATTCATTACAAAAGTTCTTCACCCTGTGAAAATGTGTCTCTGTGTAAGAGACGGTACATAACAGAGACTTCCAAGTTCCACCATGTCTTCATAAAAACTTTAGGACATGTTCTGATAGCCTCAAGAAGAAAACAAGTTATTTTGATATGGTTTAAAGCTTGCTAGATTTGAAATTCTTATAAGTAGACAGTATTTTGCTACAACTTTAAATGTATACTGTATATATTTATGCTTTATTTCTTTTAAATAGTCTATTAGTACCTCTGGAAGTCATGAGGAGATAGAAAACACAAAACACTTTTTAGCTTTGGTCTCATCATGGCAGGATACAGCTGGTAAGTAAGAAAGACAAGTAAATACCCTGATATGATTATCTTGTATTTTGGGCATGTTTGGGCAATAAGCAAGGAAATCAAAATTGTTTTGGTAAACAAAAAAGTCATGAAGTTACTGATGTACCAGGGAGTGTTAGTGTAAGAGATCACCAGGCAGGAATACTTGGTGTGGGAAGGGTAGGTAATTAAAACATATCTTAATAGAACCTCTAGGGATGTTGTGGGCCTCTTGCATGTATCTGGGAGATTATTTTCAAGTGGGAGGGGGAGGGAGAGTGAGAAGGAAGCAATGGCAATGCCATGGTAAGGATCTGATAATATGACTGCATCAGAAGAAGGGAAAGCTTAAGTCCTTTTAGGAACTGTTAACAGAGTGACAGAATGGGACCAAATGATGATACTAGCTACTCAGTTACATGTTGGAGAACAAAACAATGCAGGAGGATGCACACTACCCAGGTCCTTGGAATGTGGCAACAGACATTAAATTTGATACTGATTGTGTTAAATTTAATTTACTTCTAAATTTACTTCTAAAAGAGTTGTTAAGATTCTGACAATGAGAGACAATTTGAGTAAAAGGGATCATCAAATAATATTGAGTGTAAATCTAAGGAAAAGGCAGAATACGAACCATGAACTTAGTTTTTTAGGTCAATTTTTTTTCCTGAGAATTATAGGAAGTTCTAGGAAGGAAAGACAGGAAGTCTGGTAAGATAACTTTTGAGCTTCACGGTGATATGAAGATAAAGACAAAAATTTTTGAAATGGAAACAAACACACTGAGAAGAATCACTAGTTGTAGTTTAGTCTTCTATCTTAAGATAAAAACAGGCTAAGTAAAATCAGTTCAATCTTCAGTAGGGTTTAAAACACCAAGAAAATTCTGTATCTGCATTACAAGTGGACAAATGACTAAGGAAGGATCAAATTCTTTAATGAGAAAGGATGAACAAACAATTAGTGGTACAGAGAAATGTGGAATGTGATGCATTAAAAAAAAATACAAAAATTACAGTTAATATCAATAATGTAAAACCATAGATGGAATAATGGCAGAATAAGTTAATGACTATTTAGAAATGTTTTCTATACTGTGGAACGCGTTTTCTACTGAAGAGCATGATTCTGCTGGAGTTCTGTAGCAAATGGTTGCAGCACACTGAATTATTTGTAGTTATCTTCAAGAATGCACAGAGGATGCGCCAGGTCCCAGAAGACCTGGGAAAAGACAAACATTGGCTATTTTAAAATGTCCTCCCTTGCCTTTCGGTTGCTAGACTCTTACGGGGGGAGACACTGGAACAAACTGTGGGCATCCTGCTCACAATGTCTTTATTGGTGGTGGTGGGAGGAACAGGAGCAGATTGCTTGGATTTGTCAAGAACACGTTACGTCAAAATTATGCTCGAGTCGTTTTCAAAAATTTGCTGTTAAAGGACTGTCTTTCATTGTTGGAGTTCTCAGAGATGCGTCAGTCATATGCACATTCTGCAACCTGCCCTCCTTCTCTCTGCCTTGGCTGAAAGGGTTTCCTGGTTGAAAGAAAACAGAATTGTAGGGCATCCTGCCTTTTCTGTTCTTGGAGAGGGAATGAGGATTTGAGGTCTGAATGGATATTGCAGGGCAAAAACCTGAGCTTGACTATTTGGACATACGTGCATACTAATGTTGCAATGTGTGGTGAAAAAATTAAAACTTATTACTACAAGGTAAACTGCTGTTTTTTCTATACTTAAGTTTTGCTTATTAAGGGAAGAACACAAAATTTAGCTTGGTAAGGGTGGTATGTAAAAAGTGCCCAGTAGGTGTCAGTATTTAATTAAAAAAAAAAAAAAAAAGGTAGGCAAACAGTTCATTAGCAACTGCGTATTTTCTTATCTGCTTCATTTTGTTGTTCTTTTCAAAGGTTACTCCATGCTGTAGTGAACGTGTGACATACGGGTTCTGGTGTGCCATACTGGCAAAATTCTGCATAGTTTAGATCTATTTTTCTCCCCTAGCTTGATCTTTGTCTTATTCTTTCTATAACATGCTAGTACCTGACTTCTCAGGTCTGCTTTTGTAGGACTGACAGTGCAGGTAGTTGTCCAGGTTGATAATGAAATGGAATGTAATTCATATATTTTGCTTTTCAGAGCTTGAATTTGATACAGAACTTTATTTGATGAATTTTTTATATAGTATATATATTTGTATACAATTTTAATAATATATAGCATTATAATAAATATATGTAATTATTATAGAACTTCATAATGAAGTATATATTATTTGTTAATTACATATTTTATATAGATAGATAATTATAACTCTTAATGTGGCTGTGAAATCAAACAAAGGTTCTGGGTACAAAATCATTAATAACTAATACATATCCCAGCCTCTCAGAAAATCCTGACACACTTGTGGGAGAAATGTAGGTTGGGAATTAATCAAACAGCTTTAAATTCATTCTTTTGTGCTCTGTGCAACAAAATCATGCTTTCAGCTGAGTGTGTTAAGATTTGTTATTACAGGACATTGGGTGTTTTCATGTGTATGGGTCTTTGCAGTATGAGTCCTTTTCTGTAAGTGCCAAGTACATAAATTGCATATTAATACTCTAGTTTATAACTGCAGCTGATACACGTCAGGACAATGACTTAGTTCTTTTTCTTTGAGTGCTTGAAGCAACTCTTGTATGCTAGGATATTTGAATGCTCTTTTCTTTAGATTATATCCTTGACATAAGCCACTTGGAAGCCTAATAATTCAGGCAGAGGCAGACATCAGCTGTGAAAATTTGGCTACTTTATTCTCACTTAAACCTCTAGATGACTTGCCACAAGGTGTCTGCTGAGGCTTTTGAGCATTATGGCCTAGGGGTGTATCTTTTACAATGTAATTATTTGTCCTGTATGTGTATTTACATATATATATGCAGCGGTTGTTAAAAACAAAAACAGAGATGTATGAAACAGTATAAAGAGTTTTCTTCTGTTACGTGTTGATATTAATGAAACACACCTTACTCTTTCACCTTTATTTCTTGAAAAATATGGTGGTGATGTAATTTATCTAAAAAGAGAAAGGTAAATTTCTGTAACTTTTGTGTGTGAGATTTTATACAATGATATGCATGAAACTAGGTCTTCTTTAAATGCGTTTTAATTAAATTATACTGACAAATTTCTTAACAGATCCCTTCCACATTAAAGATGACATATGTATTTCAGTATTTCACACACAAATTAATCCAGAAGATTATGATTGCCGCAAAAGCCAGCATAATCAGGGTAAGCTTTAGTAACTGTATAATTTGTATTTCCTGATATGGCAAAACAACACGTGAAATGGGTGGGTAATGAAGACTTTGCCTTCATGGCTGAGCCAAAAAGTCAGAAAAAGTAAGTTTGTCTACTGCAATCGCAACATTTCTTAGTTTTTGACAAGCAATAAAGCAGAAAAACTTTGTAGCTAACCTAGAGCATTTTATTCAATGTGATATAAAAATCTTTTCAAAATAAATAGAATTGTGCTTTTGTGCCATATTCTTTCCCAATTTGAACTTCAAATTTTTGTGGTTAAATAACTTCTCGTATGTGAATTGACATAAGAAGAGATGGCTTCAGCTGCCATTGCTGTCAGCTGCAATTGCTCATTTCTTTGGAGTCTACCATTCTATGTAAACAGAAGCGATCTAATCCTGGTGCCTGGCCAAGATGACAAGGACATAATAAACAGGTGTTCCTAAAGTTTGATGGCAGCAGAATCTCTTAACTTTATAGAATGTGACTGCATGTTTTAGCTTTTCAAACTGCGACCTCAGTCCCCTTATCATTTTATCACTCTTAGTCCACTGATACGTGATCTTAACTCTGTGTTACTAAATGCTTCTTCATACTGGGTTGGAGCAATCCTGTGCTTTTGATCTTCTCCATCTTCCTACCATCTATCTTCATTCTTCCCTTAAACTGGAACTTGACCCTTATGCTTCCAACTTCACCCCTTCACAGTTTTGCTGCAGCATCCTTGATTAGCAATGATAGCTTTTGATTACCTGAATTCAGGACAGCAGTGACTTCTGAAGCTCCCAACATGGGAGCATGGTTGGGAGCTGCTGTTGCACATACAATTTCAAGAGGATTTACATCCTCTTAGTTTGGGAACTCACGAAGTAGAGATCACTTGCAACTCATGAGCAGTAAAGTACTTAAATGACTTTTACTCTTTCTGCTGAAGAATCTTGATATGGTTTCTGATTTCCAAGACCTGTTGTTTTGGTTGCTCTTGGATTTCTGCGTAATAGTTGTCATAAAAGGTAGGGCCTGAGCAAGAGGAGCTTAACTTGTTTAAGAAGTTTTTTCTATATACTATTTTATATGCTATTACTTAAGCAATCTCATTGAGATCAAACTTAGTCTTTCTTTTCTTTTAATCAGGATGATCTCTAATGTATTCCTTGTCACAGTAATCCATGTTTGTTCCTTCTTTACTTGAATGTTCTGAGATATTGTGTATGATGGCTCCCTCTCAAAAACACTCATGCTGCAGGTAGCAAAAAATGTAGTTTAAAAGTAATGTTTCATACATGCTGCATGTTATGTTCATGTTTTGTGTTTTGCTTATTTCAGAATACAACTCATCATGTTCATATTTATCTGTAAATTCTTACATGATTCTACTTCCTAAATAGATTCAAGATTTTCTCTTCTTCTGTTACCTGGTAACATCAGAAATAGTTTGGGATGTTTTCTGTAAATAACTGAATTTTTACAGTGACAGGGTTTTCTTGGTGGTCGGGTCCCACACTTCATTCCATTTGGGTTTGCATGCAATTTCAGAGTAAGTCTGACTGGTGAGAATGTTGCACAGTTTTTGTCCATAGTTTATAAAAGAATTCACTGAATTTACTCTATATCTTTGGGAGTTTGCTTTTAGTCTATTCAATCTGCAAAAGAGTTACTTTACATGTAAACTGTAAAAGAATGAGCTGCTAGAACCTGTGTTCTATAATCTAACATGTTAAACTGAGGTTTTTTTTGTAGTCAGAATAGCCCTGTTTTTCAAATCTCTACTTTTTCTGAGTAGTAAAAAGTATTGCGACCAATACTTTTAAAGTAGCGTGTGAGATTTAGAGGAAGCTGTTAGTATTTGCTTAGACTTGTTATTTAATTTGATAAATCTTTGGTGTTCTTGGTGATCGTAGAGGAATTACTGTTTTAAAACTAGTACAGGTCTCTGAATAACAGAATGTGTAGCCACTTTTATATGATAGATAGGAAACCATTGTTGCAAAAAAGTGTGTACTGGTTGTCAAAACATTATCAGATATAATTGTTACAAAAAATGTATGTGGTTGTTTAATAGATTTACAGCTCAAAGGTGAGCTTTGTTTTTAGAAAAAAGGAAAAAAATCTGTTTTATAAGCTATATTATAATATCATCAAATGTATCATCTGTTTTTCAGATGTTTTATTTTAAAAAATGTACTTGATAGGTCTCCAAATAGTTCTGTGGTTTCCCCCAAAACTGTTGTCTGGTTTTGTACTGATGAAACAATAAGAGGGTTCGAAGGAATGCCATGCCTTTTAAGGCCACCATGTTTTGTATTTCTGACCTCAAAAATGTTAAAGTATTTTAGCCTTCCCAAAGTTGGATGATCTCATATAATAAAAGCTCAAAAAAAAATTAGTCTTTGATAGTTATGTTTTCAATATAGCAATATGGTTAATAAAAATATTGAAAATGGCACATCAAAAGTTTGTGTATCCACTTTACATGTTTATTAAAGATTTAAGTTGAATTACTATTATTATTGCTCTGATTGAATCAGAAAAGGAGTGGTCTAACTTTGCAACTTCTTTTTCAAACTTCAGATCGTCCAAATGAAATAAAAACAAATGGATTTCAGAGTCAAGCAGAAAAAACACATAATAAAAGCAAAAGCAATCAGGATTTCATTAAAAAGAACATTGAGGTAAGCATTAAGACCTAAATTGTTCAATGTTAACTGAAACAGTAGTATTTAAGCACTTCTAGGGACAATTGGGTTTCTTTCTCAGGAACATTGGAAGTAAAATCTTACTATTAAATGTTGCTGTTTATTGCACACTGCTGTATAAGATAGTCCTCATCTTGGTGCTCATGTTTGTAGGGTTGGGGTAATACCCTTTTTATGTATTTGCAGAAGGGTAATGGAGATTGAATTGTTCTCTTTGTGCCTGGACATAGCTTGTTTTGAGGACAAGTGTTTCCTAAAAATCTTTCTTTAAATATATTTACTGTTAAGAGAAGCTATCCTTGTCTGTAGATAAGGACTAGATATCCAAGTTATTCATGTACAGCCCACACAGGACCCTCATCTACAGAAAGCTTCTGTCAGAAAATAGATGCCTTGACTTCCGTGCTTTTGTTCCTCTAAGGCTGTAGTAGCTATAATGATTTTTCATCAAAAAAACCTTACGAACATCTATATCAAAGACAGATATAAAATTTTCAGCTTATTTTATGTAGGCTGCTAAATTTTGCTGTCAGAGTGATAATTTGTATTATGGCAATAAGCAAGATTGGATGTTAATTTCACAGAATTAGCTCAAACAGCAAAGTTTTTTTAATAGGGTTCTAAAGACCTTTTTTTTTTTTTTTTTTTCTCTCGTTTATTTGTAAATACTTCAGCTGTCAAAGGATTCAGGAAACCAGGTTGCTTTGCTTGAGGAAGAAAAGAAAAGGTTGATTGAGCTACTGAAAGATACAGAAGATGGAAGTGAATTACAGGGTCTTGAGGTATGGAAACTTTAATTTGTACTGGCCTGTTCTATTTGGCTTGCTTTTAGTGTAAATCTAAATTTGATTTTGTTTTAGTCTCATCACAATGTGACCTACTGTGGTAAGAGAGAACAGCTGAACAAACCTCACTGGATTTTTCTGCACAAATGAACTTTTATTGGCTTCTTTGTTCACTTTTCTAACACTTGGAAGTGCTCAGGGCTCTGAAGAGCAGCAGAACTTTCAGGAAAAATTAGGCACAGATGGAAGGAGCCTTAAAGAATACTCAGAGGAGAAGGTGACCTATTTCCTCTGAATAAAATGTGAGGATGCTTCCTCTCAACCTTAGTGGCTAGCTGTTATAATCTGTGGCAGAAGGGTCACCAATTACCTCAAGAAAAAACTCTTGAGAGTTTTTTGAGGACATGAACTTCAATCGTGCAGCAATTGGGCACACACACATTGAAGCTTATGTGTGCATTTGGAAGGATAATGAAAGATAGTGGCTTCCTACTCAATCTGTCTGAAAAGCAGACTAAGGAACCGGAAGTCTACTTAAATTCTAGACATTTATGTTTTAACGTAATGTTATTAAAAAGCAAGCAGTCTGGGCGTTGTGTTTCACATCTGCATGCTGCAGTAAATGGAAATAACTGGAGCACATAGAAATGCTCTTTCATATAGAGTGAAGATGACTGTCCCAGCAGTCACTGCTTCTAGGGGAGTCTGACTGATCTACGTTTCCACAAAATGAGTCCCAGTAGTGTGAACGTGTTAACTAGTTTTTTGATCTCCAGTTTCTCTAAGATTTCAGGCTTTCCTATGGACGTCTTGTTTTGTTCTTTGGTGATAGACTACAGCTCTCACACTGTATCTCATACCCTCTTTTTGATATTTGGCTTCAGGTGGTTTCTGCCACAGCAAGAACCTCTTCAGTTTCATTTCAAGGCTGTTTTTTGGCCAGGCTTTAACACTTTCTGACCATTATCAGGTAGAAAGTTGCTGGGCTTATACACAAAACTGCTGATTATATTTCCTTCTTTGGTTTGCACCTGAGATTATTCCTTCCACTTCCCTCGGAGAATAGTAGAGAGTAGTGTATTATGTTCCATTTTGATCTGGAATTCTAAATGAATTTTAGCATCGTGCTGCTGTGCAGGCGTGACTGGGCGCGTACCAGAATGGATGCCCAACCGCATCCATTGCTGCCAGACTTTGAGATGTACAGCGATTGGGTGGAGTTTTGCAAGATGTGCTATTTTTCAGTGTAGTTTAGAACTTATCATTTTTATGCTTGTTGACTTGTCTTAAAAGAATGAGCTTTCTCTTTCAGGTTTGCTGTATAGTCAGCTCTCTGTCCAGTCCCTTGCACTTCAGTTGTAATACGGTGCTGTGAGACTCTCTAGTCTCCAGAATCAGAGGTAGTGTGTGTTTGTACAAAGAAAGAGTGCTGAGATGCAAGGCATAAATGTTAGGAAGATGTTGATGGACAGTTTAGTGGGTTTTTTGAGAGCTGTGCTTTTCCACTTGAATATTAGCTTAGAGGGGAGGCATCTGGTTTTAAGCAGTCTTGTTTCAGGGTTTTGAAGTGGCCACTCCATGAGGATAAAGGCTTTGGACTTGTATGAAAATAAGTATAGTAATTGCAGTAGTCTGTTTAGGTTAACATAACCTAAACCTTTTTTTTGCTAAATGTTTTACCTGCATGTAGATTCATGCACTTTCTAAAAATAAAACTAAGTGCATATATTTTTAAGTCCACTTAAATTGCTGCTTGGTTATATTTAAAAGTGAAAAATGTGCATGCATCTAACTGGTTGATGAATACCAGCTTTAAGGTATGCTTGGTACATGAGTACTGACAGTGTTCATCTATGTATTGAGAACATATATTTTATTCTTAAGTACAGTTTGTTTTAAAAAAATACACTTTATGCATAACTGCTTTTAAAATCAGTTTTCTTTGGGAATGAGGATTAAGTATTTTCTTTATCTTTCGATAGGAAGATACATCTGGCTGGCTAGTACCAGGAGAAGGGTACACACCTGAACCAATGGAATTTCATCACCTAAATGAAATAGATATTAAGCTTCAGGTGCTATCTGATGGGGATTTTTCTGCAATTCACAGCTCTTGCTCAAAACCTCCAAGCCAGATTTATCAGGTATATTAAAGAACAGAGCTTGTGTTGCACATTCTTGTTTGAAGCGTGTGTTAAGATCTGATACAAATGGAAATGCACCAAGCTTTTTTATTTCCATTTTTTGCATTTTTCTTTAGTATTTTCTATTTGATCTCAAAGTACATGTGTTAAAGAATGAAGTAGTTTCAGTGCAATCTTTGGCTATAGAAATCATATGGAAAATAATGTGTTCCTATTTGAGTGGTATATGTTTTGAGGATTGTCGTCTGATTTTTAGTATTTGTTGAAAGTGTGGAATCAGCAATAAATTTTATATACAGAAGTKGGTAACTCAGACTTTAACTGCACAAGGGCTGCAGGGTTTTGGTCAACATAGCACATTATCCATGATAATTCATCTTTGGGAATTGGAATTAGGTTTCTTCTATTTCAGCATTCCAAAGGTGCCTCATCAGTTATGATCGTAATGATAAAGAAATTATCAATGAGCAATGTTAAAGACTGTAGAAAATATTGAAACAGTATGTGTCTGGGTTTTTTCAGGGTCTCTGTCTTTTTCCCATGCCAGCAGTGATAAGAGCTGTTGGAATCTCAACTTTGAGAAATGACTATTTGGATTTTTGTGAAAAGAAAACTCCAATTTATCGTATACCATGTCCCGGTAATGTTGTTGTCCATGATATCCTGGGTGAAGTAGAACATAAAATACCATAGTCTGTATTTTTGCACTTATTTGCACAAAATTTTACAAAAATCTTATTTTGTAAAACTTCTGGTTTGTAGCCAGGACAGGTGTATCAGAGGCTCTGTAAGAGTGTACATTGGCAAAACTATGTCTTCAGTTATCCACTTACATGAAACATCTCTTTCAGCAGCTAAAATAACTGTTGTGTTTTTTTGTTTTTTTTTTTTTGTTGCTTTTTAAAGGCAAAGTTATATTGTTAACTGCGTTTTAATGTCATTTTTGTATTGATGTCTTTATGGACTTCAAGTTTTATTTCTCCTGAAATAATATTTACTATTTCTGTAAGAGTTCCAGAGGAATCGCATTTTGATGTTGATCATTTGCCAACTGGGATTTAATGTGTGAACCGCAACTCCCTCTAGTGGTTCATGGATCTGAGCTTGCAAATGATTGCTGGATCTTGTGTTCACTGTTTTAAGGCATCTACTTGAGGTTAGTGTGATTGCTGTGATGATGAATATTCTGGGCACATTTGCTCAAGTGATTGTTGTCACTTCCTTTTCAGATAAAAGCTCTGAARTATTTGAATAGAAACTTGCATTTATGTGTATGCTTATAGAAAAGAGTAATGCGTTATCTTTTTTGAATAATACCAAACTTAACAACCAAAAAGAGATAGTTAATTCCAGAAATTACTCTTCATTATTCGCCTCCAAATTCCTTTGCTCTCTGCATTCCTGCTTCTCTGCATGTCCTGAGCTTCAGCCCTCTGGAGAGGGTTGGACATCTACTGGTTGCCTCAGTTTCATTGGGGTTCAGACAGTAGGCAGGTCAGTGTTTGATTCTTTGTGAAGCCTGATTTGGTAGGTGCAATCTGAGCCTGTCTGGCGCCATGAAATGACTGGACTTGTTTATGTTTACATATAACTGCAGCTGCTATGTTTTTCCTGATGGCAAATGGAGGAGAGAATAGTTGTGTCAAATTTTGGGAACTTGACTACTTACTGCGGGAGCTTTTTACTGGATCCAGCCTTTAGTTCTGCATTCTTGGTTGTAGTTACTTTTGTGTTGGTACCTAAATAATAGCTATTAATTATATGTGTAGAACAATAACTGTTAAGTTCTGAATTTGGGTTAAGTTCTGAATTCTCAACCCCTTTTGTGTTCAAATTCCTTTTATAGTTGCTTTTTCAAACAAAAGGAAGTAACATGTGGCAGTAGCTGAAAAATTAATGACTATTTTGAGTTTATAGAGCTTCATGTCAAAAGACATGAAAAGTAATTCTTTTTTTTGCATGCAGTTGATCTGTGTTCATTGCCATTCATGTTTTTTTTAAACAGCTTTGTCTATCACAAGCAATATCTACCAATATTTTTATAAACTGAAATTTTTATAAATTTGTCTTTTTTTAAACTTGTTACTGTTTTAGAGCAGCAGTTCAGATATCAGAAACTATTTGAGTCATAGAGAAATGTCAGAATTCTTTATACAGAATGGCTTTTGGAACCTGATCAAAGGCAATCTGATTTGTGATGTTGAATTCTGTCATGGAACCTGTTAGATGGGAGAGGAATTTAGCTAACAACAAAATTCAGGCAAGTGTTTAGGGAATGACACTGCTTTCATGAGAAATGAGGGGAAGTCCCAGGTGGGACTAGGTTTCTGTCTTCTGTACTGGGATAAGTTCATAACACATCAGAAAAAGGAAGACTTTTAAAATCCTACAGAAAATGAGATAGAAAAATAGCCTTGAAGTGCACTGTGCTTGACACACACTTCATGGAGATGCTAACCAGGTGAAATTGCTATCATAGTCTACAAAAAGCACAGAGAAAGAATTTTGTTCTCCACATGGAGAATGTGGCAGACCTGTTCCTTCTTCTGTGTCTGTTCCAGCTAATTCTAAATTTAACTTGTTCCCGTGTCCATGATCTTGTTAAGTCTTCTCTTGAGCCTGGCATTTTTTCTTTCTTTGCAGTCATACACTGCTAATCTCTGCACCTTCTGGATGGTTAAAATGTCTGTTTTTTGTATATTATTTCAAAGATGCAGTGCATTTCCATTTAGTCTCCCCGCTGCTTCTTTTGCCTTCATCAGGGTCTGAGTCACAGAGTGCATTTTTTCATCTCTCATTGATCTCCTTCTGCACTTCCACTGCTTCATCAGTAGTTCTAGCTAAGATATTTTTCCTCCATTTAATTTCATCACAACTCTTTCAGGTTGTGCTTAGGTTTGAAACTTCTCCTGCAGCTATCAAAATGCACATCATTTAGCTCACTGAAATTTTTTGTCCTATTTTTTTAGCTCCTTGTTTAGAGTATGGCTGCTGTTTGTTGCAATATTACATTTTGGAGTGTATGTGTCAGGGCCATGAGGGTACTGCTGACCCTCCTTCTCCCTGCCCTCCTCTCTGGGGTCTCCCCACCCTGCCCAGCCCCAGGCCCCCATTTCAGCCCAGCCCAGGGCTGTCGGTGCCTGCCCCAGCAACACCATAGCAGTGCAGACTCCAGCCCTGCCATGGTCTTAATCCTGCCCCGGCCCAGCCTTGTCTCGTCCCCAGAGCCCTGCCAGGCYATCAAGAGGCTGTGTCTGATCCTAGTTACCCTCACCAGGCCTGATCTGGACCCTGACCTGTGGGATGACTCCCCAGCCTGGCCTCAGCCTGGCCCCATCCTCATGGACCTGCTTGGCAATCACCGGACTCAATTTTGAGCTGTGGATTGACTTCCCAGCTTGACCTTGGACCTGCCTCATCATCATGATCTTGCCTTATTCTCTGAATCCTTGCTTAGACTTCGCTACTGTCCTGCCGACTTCACTCGGGTGCTGCAGGACTGGTCCCTGGCTGCTGAGGCCTCTGTCCTGCTGGCTGTGTTATCCCCCTCAGCTCCCATCCCTTAAGGAGCAGCCGGCCCTCGCTGCTCACTGACAGTACCTTCGAGGTACCATGTATTTGTGGTTGTTTTATGACATGCTTAATATGCTTCTGGTTAAGTAATGAGATATGGAGAGAGGAAAAAAAAAAAAAAGTTCTAGTTTTCCTGTTTCGTGCTCTGTTTTTATTGCTTCCGCGGTGATAGCTGTATTGTGTAGGGAGGAACCTGAAACCTTGAGAGAGTTGGGAAGTGCTGGGATAGCTCGCAGTGAGAGGAATTGATGTACAATGAAGATGATTAAAGATTGGAGACACGCTCCTAGTTCTGGTACTTCCTAATGCTTGAGGCATAGATTTTCATCCTTAATTACTTGTGTGTGTATTTCTTGTGGGGGAAGAAAACAAACAAGGTGAGAAATGTTCTGTTTAGATGTACTACCCACCTGACAGCTCACCTAAGTGCCAGTAGCAGCTTTGGAACCTCTATTGTCAATGTGATGCTTGAGCTAATAAAATAACTGATGGCAGAATTTGATCCAATCTTGGGAAAAATGAGATGCATTACCAGCAAATAACACAAGTGTGCTGACAAAAGGAAGGGCAAGACTGATACGCTGGCTCTATGCAGTTCCTGGGGGGAAAAAAAAGTTCTGTAGTGACTGCAGTTTCTTTCATCTGTTTTTTTCCTAACTGTTCTAACCCTGGCTTTACCCAGCCTTTCCTTTGCTTTCTCAGTTCTGCTCCTCTTTGATTCCTGTATCCTTGTATTCTTATGCTTTTGATCCAGCCAGCTTCATTGTCCAACCAGTAGGTTTCTTTCTCAGAACTGCTGTCCATTTCCCCTTTCTCTGTATCTCTTTCTCATCCAGTTCATGTTTTTCTTCACCTCTTCCCAACATCCAAACATATTTCATTCCCACATTTCTCCCCCTTCTGGTTTCATGTGCCTCATTCAGTATCATTCTCCTTTCTCTCTCTTGCATAGCTTCCCTGATATTTTTTCCTCGCGCGTCGTATCTATTCTCCCCTGTTCTTCTACTCCTTCCATTGTAGTCCCAAAGCAACGGGTTCTAGGTATGTCCTAGGTGTAGTGTTAGTTTCCTCTGAAATGAGTTGGTTGATGAAACAGGGTTTTAAGTAAAATTTGTGGATGGCATCAAATTGGCAAAGGTTGCAAATATTCTGGAAAATAACATGAGAATTCATAATGATTCTGATGGATTATATAAATGTTTTGAAATAAGGAATGGATTCAGAAAGTTTAAGTGAAACAAACGAACAACATGAAATGGGGATAACTGGCTAAGCAGTCCCACCCAGAAAAAGGGTCTGAATAAATTAATCAATTAATTTGTGAAAAGATCTGTTTTGTGATATGTTAACATGAATGCCACAGGCAAAACAAAGGAGATAATAGTTCTCGCTGCCCCTTGTTGGGGCTAATTCAAAGTGTTTAAGGACAAGTTTTGTAAATGTTTCTTCAGCGGGTTATAGCAACTAAATGAGGAAGTAAACTATCGGCAATGGAAGGCTGTGTAAAACCAGTTAGAAGTGGGAGACATTCAATGTACTAACACAGTGAATTAAATATGCAGAAATTACTTTATAAATCCTCACACATATATTCTAAACTTTGAGAGGCAATGGATTTGTTGGTGAGACTGGGCATCTGTAGAATTCAAAACTGATAGTGAGGATCTGGCCTTGCTGAAGTCTCTGATAAGTTTCCACTAATTTATTCAAGTTTTCAGCCTAGATTGTATTACTACTTTTCCCATAACAGGGTAATTCTGTAAACTTACTTGCTAGATAAAAATGCTGGCACAGGCACTATGGAAGGTAAATTTGAATGCATTACAATATTTGTTTCCAAGGAGTCTGGCTTTTTAGATTAAAGTTCTAGTGTTACCATAAAAAAAAAAAAACTTGAAATACAGATAAATTGTTATTTCCTATTACTGGACACTACTTACTCAGATCTTTGTTTAGAAATAAAGAAAATTAGTGTATGAACTACGTATGTAATGCTGAAAATTTATTTTCAGTGTGTCAAGAATTGTTATTGAACAAAAGTCTAAACTGGGATGTGGGTACCATTTCCTTTGGTTGAAGAGTCTTATTTCAGTGGCATCAGTCTTTCTTCTAAAAAATCAGCATTGAAATTTCTTCTGATTTGCAGGAGATGAGGATTTCATCTGTTGAGGCTGAAGAGAGTATAATGCATTAGTGATGGAGAACAGTGAAAAAAATTGTTGGTGTCTAAATCCTCTGCTTGAATTTTCATTTTGAATTTTAGAACTAATTAAAATGAAATTAGCCTAAAGTTACATGTCATAAAGATGCTCATCCACTGCAATTCTTGGAAGAAAAGAATGTAACTTTCAAAGTGCAAACACTTAATCACCATTGGCTTAATGACAGAGCTGCTTCCTGCCACTTCTAACTACTTTGGCAGGATATAGGAACTATGCTCTGACTCTGAAATCTTTAACAACTGGCTTTAATTATGCTGCAGTACCATAGTTTAGCTGTTACAGAGAAGCATACATATTCATCTTTTGTGCGGTCAGTCCAGCTGGATTCAGAATACTTTTCCATGACTAATGTTCTCTTTTACATGGAAATGTTTCTCATCAGAACTTTATTTCTCTCTGAAGCATTTCTTTCTTCTGGTGCCAGCTTAATTAAAAATTTAAAAATTGCTTTTGTGTTACTCAATATTTTGGGGGAAAAACAGATTAAACTGAATGTAATCCTGGAAGAGATAGGAGAGAATGGTAGGGTGAAGAATATGAAGTGTAAGACTGAGTGTGATGAGTACTTTTACCAGTTTGAAAAACTGGAAAATAAAATGAAAAGGAGACAGTGATTAAAGAAACAATAACATCCATGTGCTTGATTATCTTATAAAGATAATTTCTTTAATGTAGCATATTACCTTGATGTGTTCTTTTGTACCTAACTGGGTTCCTCTTATTGGAAAAATATTCCATCTTTCAACTATATGAGTAGACTACAGTTAACAGTTTAAAACTAAAGAATTACTCTTAAGGATAAAAGATTATGAAGAGACCCTAATGTTTTCATTAATGAACTCTCATATACTCCATGCCTTCGCTTCTCCACGACAGGTGACTTTGACAGGTAACTCTACCTCAAGGCATGGTTAAAAGCATGTTAACAAGCAGATCAGCCTGTTTTGCAGCTTAAGAAGGTTGTAAGGCACCAATATGCTTCATTAGGTGGGTTTTGGTTTTGTTTATTTTTAGAACTTTGAAGAAAAGGGAGTGCAGCAAATAATGTCAGTTACTTCAGATACTGGTTATTTACATTTATCTAATGGTCATTATAGTTTTGGCTGCTCTAAGTACTTGCATCTTCCCTTGTGTAATGTAGCTAACATTTGTATTTTCTGCTTCATCTTTAAGATTTTTAGACCTTTATTAATCTCTCATAAACCTGTTACCCACATCTGCTCTAATTTCTGCTTCAATTCCTGCACCTGCTTCAGTTATATTAATAATTGAAACAAAATGTTTTGAAGCATTTGAAATTTTGACAGTAAAATGCTTTTCATGCAGTAGTGCTTCCTACATTTATTTAATGCAGATATCTTGAGGAAAAATGTTTGAGTACATGGGGAAAAAATGCCGTAATTTTGCCATCTGGTGTGAGTTCTGATCAGTTACTATTCAAAGGTGAGGCAACGGGCACAAACTGAAACACAGACAGCTCCATCTGAACATGAGGGAAAACTTCTTCACTGTGAGGGTGGCAGAGCACTGGAACAGGTTGCCCAGAGAGGTTGTGGAGTCTCCTTCTCTGGAGATATTCAAAACGCACCTGGACGCAATTCTGTGCAATGTGCTCTAGGTGACCCTGCTTGAGCAGGGCGGTTGGACTAGATGATCTCCAGAGGTCCCTTCCAACCTCAACCATTCTGTAATAAATTTATAGAAGAAAGGTCTTTCAAACCATGTTCAATACAAATATGCAATGTTTGTCTTGGGAGGTCCCTGAACTACAAATTGTTGGAGTCTGGGATAGTATATTAAGAAATTATCACTATAGGTTTGTTCTTATTCTGTGTCAGTGTGTATGTATTTGTTATTGGCTCTTGCTGGAGACAGGATACTGTTGGAGCCAGTCATTCTTATGCTCTTAGGTTCTGTTACGGGCTTCATTTCTGAAGACTTTGTTATGATAGCTGTATAACTTTGCATACTGATCATGTTTCTTTAGCAGAGTAAGTCTGTGAAAATAGGGTGGTTATTGGTCACATCCCATAGCATTTCCACCAACTCTACCTTAAAGAGGAGAACTCCTTCACACCTTTAACAACTTTGATTCTGTTTTGAACATCTTTTGTCCAGCGTGTTTTTTTTCAATGTTGGTTATTTTTAGAAAAGTGGTTTATCGCTCTTAAGTGATTAGAGCTTACTTTTCAAAGCTGACAATTCTATAAAAACTTCCTTTCAGAGTGAAATTCAGTGAAAATCTTCTAAAAACCTCTGTTCCCAAGGATTCTGAAGAATTAATCAATAATTAGTTATACAGTGTAACAACTTATGTCCTGTCATTTCCCCCTCCCACCCCCAAGACTGTAGGGAAAGGTATGTCTGGTAAATGTTATGTGTTTTACTCAACTTCATTCTACAGGGTTTTTTGGAAATTTCAGGAAGTGCAAAGCTTCCAACCAAATTCACTGCTTATTCATTATTTGCATTATTTATTAGTATGCTGATTTGTAGGGTAGGATTTGGAATTCATATGACCTTTCTGCTCATTGCTTTATAGAAATTAACAGAAATTTCACAGTTAGCAATCTTGGAATTGAATTGGATTAATGAAATCGTGGGTGTTGGTTTTGTGGAAATATTGAAATGGGTACTTTTTGCTTCTGTTTTCTGGTAAATGTTTGAAGTTCAGGTTCTTTCCAGCACACTCTGATTAGAATTGGTAGGTATCGTGGGAGAGATCAATATTCAAGTAAGGTTCATGGAGAATAAAATCATCATGTTTATCTCAGTTATGAATTCCTTTTGATAGAACAATGTTGCCTTACTAGAGAAGCAACCAGGCTTAAAACTATGCTGCATGTGATAAAAGGAAAAATAACTTATGATGCATTGCTTTCCTAAAGTTTTAAGAGCTTGCCCATAAGTGCTTGCAGTAATTGAGCTGTCTCTATATAAAATGAAGGACCAGGACAGAGATCTGTATAAAACTATTTCAGGAAAATATGTGGAGAAGTTAAAGAATTTGAAGGTGATAACTTCTGGGTTGTATGGCCCCTCTCACTGTCACCTGTTTAGATCTTGCTGGTATTGCAGTAGTAATATTTTCCGGAGATGTTGTATGCAATTTGAGCATATTTTTGATTGAAGGCTGAGTTCACATAAAAGTATCAACCTGTAGTCCTTGCATACAACCCCCAAAATAAAATATTGAGAAGTGTAATATAACATTTAGCGAGTTCTCAGTACAACTAATTGCATGTTCTTATAGATGTATTCATAACACTGCTTTTTAAACCAAGTAATAACCACAGCTCTAATCCACACTGAGCACTAATTGCTCAGATGGCAATGTCTCTATATATGGCCAGATCAAGATTGGATTTAGAAATTTGGTTTAATTGCAGAAATAGCTGTAATTTCTTTTTAGAAAAAGAAAAAAAGTGAAATATGATGCCATCATCTTTTTCTTTTCTTTCCCCCACCACTTTTCGTGAAAGGTTTCACTTGCATTAAAATCTGCTAAAGAAAAAAGCCATGCAAAAGCAATTCTTTCTTAGCAGAGGGAGCTTCGGTTGCTATACTTCAGGTTCCTTTGCCAAGTCTATGTTTATACTGTACATATAAAGGTCATATCCTTGTTTCATGTAATAGGCAGAAGTTTAAATAAGTTCTTTGGTTTTTTATGTTCTGTATAGGTGTCAGTTGTGTAGTTTTCTTGCCATTGGGTATCATATTTAACTAATAAGCTCTTGATATATTTAGAAGCCTAGCTTTAGACGCTCATTATTAGGAATTTTGGCTTTAAATGGTCCTCATTGTACTTAGCCCACTTTGGTGAGATTCCAGTCTTTAGCAGATGATGCTGTATGTATCCCTGTCTCTTGTGAGAAAAATTAATTAGGATTGTGGTAGTGCCAAAAACTGCTGATTGTAAATATACCTTCAAAGTTTTGTACTGTATTAAATCATTTTTATTCTCAAGCAAGTAATATKGTGATTTAAGTGTCAGAACTCATTAATTTATCTGTTGGTGAGAAAAAAATTGTTTTCAGATGCTCACAATTTTTATATATAGTAGTTGAGAAATTTTCAGTTGAGTATTAAATTGCAAAGGTTGTTTTTTCTTTCCAATAAGACACACTATACGAACTTCTTTTCTGAGTGGTTTAAGATTGCTTGATCTGCTTCTGAAAATAAGGAATAGAGTATGTTTTATTAAATGGCTGCTCATGCTCCTTTAGGTTAAATTGACTGACAATTTTTTTTTCTAGACTATTATTTGGGTTACTTGGATTCTTATAGGATCCTTGGTTTGCAAGAGCAAACCCTGTTTTTTTTTTTCCTCAACTACCCGTAACTTTGCAGTTTTTTCAATATTTGTCATTCTGAATGATCTAAATTACATTCTGTTCTTGCATGTAGCAGTACTACATTGAACCTTGAATATACTCAACACTGATACGAATTTCAGACTCTGATCCAAAGCTACTGAAGAATGTAAGAATGTGTAACCCAAATTTTTAATGATGGTTGTGCATTGACTCATTCCTCAACTTAGAGAGAGAAGGGTTTTTTCTCATTCACCATGAGGTCTGGTAAACAAAGCCTAAAATCATTCTGGGTCTGATTCTTCCTTTCACTCCTGAGAGCTGTCAGCAATGGCCTAATTCTGATCACAGTATGGTGAATAGGAGTAAGCTTTTGAACCCCTCATTCCACCTTCCCGACTCTCTCTGCATTTATATTGTTGTAACAGAACTTAAGCATCAAAGTTTTAGCTATGGAGATTATGAAATTTCTCTTCCCATGTGAAGGGAGAGAATTCTTTTATTGAAGTAAGTCCTTCCTTAGGTTTATCTACTGTGTTTAAAAATATGCGTAATGAAAATTATGCATTTGCTAGATGTGAAATTGACACATTATTCTAAATATGTTTTTCTTACAGAAAACAAATGAACACTTTTCTGGGTTTGAAAGAATATGAAGTCATATATTTAATTTATGCCTATTCCTTCTTTTGTCAGGAATCTCTGGCTTACGCAAACAGAAGACTGGAAGCAGTTCCAGGTGAGAAGGTTCTGCGATACAATAAGGAGCACCGTGATCAGCAAAACCGTCTGAAAGAAATAGACCATCAGCTGAAATCCCTGGAGGGAAATCTTGTAAGTTCCCTTTAAAAAAAAATTTTTTTTTCTCTCTCTCCTTGGTTTATGAACTTTGGAATTTATCATTCCATGTATCTTTACAGTAAAATCCAATTYTGCAACCTTTCATATATCCTGAAAGAATTTATGAAATACAAAGGAGAAAGTTTCAAATAAAAAGTTTTCATATTCTGGGAAATATATATTTTTTCAGTCCTAATGCATGTTACCCATTAACATAGTGTCTTTCAAAGTTAAAGAAATTACACTCCTCTCTTCCCCCCAGAGGGGGATAGCATATAAAAATAATCTTATATCTTTAAAGTATTTTATTATTGCTTATCTAACTCGGTGATTGTTAAAGGACCAGGTCTGGTGGTAATATGGTGTGCACTAAGAGTTGTTGTGTGATTTAATTTTGCTGAATGCATTCAGTAAGTTTCTGTAACTTGCCTTTCATTTAATGCATGAATTTCATAGACTCAAAAGAAGTTAAAATATGAGTGTGTAAGTAAAATAGTGTTAAAAAAAGGCAAAAAAAACCAACCCACCACCACTAATTTTTTAGAATAAGCTAAATCACATCTCATCCTCATTATTATCTTTAGTAAAAGTGTTTAGGGAAAAGGCAATTTAAAATTGAAAAGGGTCCTGTTATTAATCTAGTAGGCAGAAATTATACTTATTCCTAAATCATGAGAAGACTAAACTCACAGAATTGTGGGTGTTTGTCCATTACTGGTCTCTTCTTCAGTGGGTATAACTTATTACACTCTCCTGAAGTTACAACTAGGAAACATAACTGAAGGAAATAGTGGTAGGGGAACCTCAAGGACTTGGTATTTTTTAAAAACTTTTTTTTAATATATGCGTTTTAAAAATGTGCTATTTGATCTGTGCTGGAAGAGCTAAAAAAGTAGCTGATATGGAAGGGAATTAGGAACAAAATACATAAAACATTCAAAAACAGGTGAATTAAAAAGAAGATTCCTAAGATGGTACAGTTCTCATATGGGTTGGAAGCACATGTTGGTATTTGTTATTATATTGGTTCCCTTGTAGATCTTCTTAAGAGAACAGGAAGAAAATCTTTCTCCCTGTCTTTTTTTT
>NW_020451166.1:65891-151444 GCF_003343035.1 Apteryx rowi
ATTTTGAAGGTTTGTCTTGCTCAGGTGAAGGCAGGAATGAAACTGCCGAACGCTCGAAAGAAGAAAGCATTACTGAGCTGTTGCTAGTGGTCAAAAACTGGATGTATTTTTTTAAGGTTTGGACATTTTGTTCGGAGTTGCCTTTTACCTTTGAGATAGGAAGGCTTTTCCTTCTCCCAAGAACGTACTATGTGGGGAGGGCAAATGTGTAAAATAGTGCGTAAGAAACTGAGGTGAGATGAAAACTGGCATGAGGATTTTGATGAAGGGTAGCTGAATATTTTAATAGAAATTCTAAGTATTTTTGTACATTAGCAAGAAGCTTCAGTATAGTTAATTGACTAAGAACCATGAAAGCAAAGAAGGTGATTGGGAATAGTGAGCATGGATTTATCAAGTCATGTGCTTGATCAGCCTTATTGCTTTCTACAGTGAGATGACTAGATCTGCTAGATCGAGGTCAGGTCAGGGCTGCCACTCAGAGGGACTTTGGCTGGAGGAGTGGGCTGACAGAGACCTTATGAAATTCATCAAGGACAAATGCCAAGTGCTGCACTGGAAAGGAATAACCCCCTGTAGCAGTACAGGCTGGGGCCTGAGCGGCTGGGGAGCAGCTCTGCTGAAAAGGATGGTAGACTAAACATGAGCCAGTGGTGTGCAGTGGCAGTGATGGCGGCTAATAGCATATGTGGCTGTATCAACATGAGCATCACCAGTAGATCAAGGGAAGTAATTATTCCCCTTTGCTTGGCACTTGTTAGTCTGCATATAGAGTGTTGCATCCAGTTTGGGGCTCCCCGTACAAGAAGGATGTTGACACACTTGAGCAAGTTCAGTGGGGGGCCACCAAGAGCTGGAGCACATGCCCTTTGAGGCTGAGGGAACTGGGCTTGTTCAGCCTGGAGTAGAGATGGCTCAGGGGGACCTAACAGGAGCCTTCCAATACCTAAGAGGATGTTACTGAGAAGACAGAGCTCTGGACTCTTTACTGAGTTGCATGGAATTGGAGCAGGTTGCATGGAGAGAATGTGAAATCTCCATTCTTGGAAATTATGAAGACCTGACTCGACAAAGCTGCAAGCAATCTGATCTAATATCATAGCTGACCCTGCTTTTGAGCAGGAGGTTGGGCTAGAGACCTCCTGAGGACCCTCTCAACCTGATTCTTTGATTCTAACTGGAAGAAGGTCAAGAATTTCTGTGTGCTTCTCAGCTAGTAATCATTATTATCACTACATTAGAGGTGCTGTACAAATTATAGTTTCTAGTATGTAGTTGATTTTGATGTTTTTCTTGTAGCCATAAAAACGTTAATATACAAGTTTGCTGTGTCAGACCAAAAATCCATTTAGTCCACCTTTGGCCTTGTGGAGGTCCTCATTTAGTAGTAGGCTTACCTTCAGCAGTAATCAGAGTTGGGATACATACTGTTCCAGTTACCTTTTCATAGCCCTTAAATAGGGATCTCCAGTGCAGATCAAAAGCTTTGTGTTTCAGATAGCAGCATAGCCACAGGGGTATAGTCTCAGTTACTGATAGCAGTGTAGCTGCGGTTGCAAAAGCTACAGCCACTGTCTACTTATGCAAGGGTCTTGGCAGAGTTTATGCTGACAGTGCTGCAACTGAACAGCCTCTATGATTAGACTTCTAGCAGGATTAAAGCTAGCTTGGGTGCAACTACATGCAGTCCAGTCTGTTGGATTGAAAAAAATGTGGCTAACTGACACACATTTTTCCTGGCATCAGTTAATTTTGCATACTTATGGAATGTGGAAACAAGAGTATGGACAGGGAGGCAGTGATTGATTGCTCACTCGTATGCATGTGTAAGACAGCATATTTAGCTCTTCATCTGTTTATAGTATCAAAACAATAGTAGAACTTCATTTTAATACATTGCTTTGCTATATTATTGCTAGACAGTCAGAAGATGGGAGACAAACGGAGCAATTCTGTGAAACTTCAGTATATTGAATAGGTTAATGGGTAAAMAGCTAAAATAAATCCACATATTGTCATCTTTTCTTAGTCATTGACCTTGTATCACTTTCTGTCACTACTGACCTTGTCAATGAGGCAAACACAATCTGAGGAAGTGCGTGTGGGAATTGTGTGGCAGTCTGCAGCAGGCCTGGGACATGCGGGGAGCTGCTGACTCATGCGAATGGTTTGAATGTAATGGGTTAGTTCCAAGGCTTGATCAGGTCGTAACAGTGGTGTTTGGTATCGCGCTGTGTGCAGACTCTTGCAACATACCAGGCATTTTTTTGTGGCTGAATTGTGTCCATTTAGAACTCTAAACGGATAGCCTGTAGTATTTATTTACAGTGTTTATAAACGATGCCAAGGTACCAGCGTATAACTCGGGGTCAGGCTAGCTTCACRGCATACTGTGCAAGCGCAGGAGGACAATTACCTGGTAAGGCTGCTGTCACAGGTACATACTGTTTCTTCTCATTGGTTGCTGCTCTGTAGCATAACTGTGAGATTTTAGCATATGGGTATGGGATATCTTGTATTTTGTCTTCTGTGAGAAACTTGTGTTGCCTGAGTAAATAAAGCAGCGTGGAGCTATGAATGAAAGCAGGATTTCCCCTCTAATAACAATATATATAGAAAATGCACACTTTTGGGGGGTGAAGGAAGGACAACCTCCAGAAAATACCACTTTTTTTTAGTTTCATATAATTGGTACCTTCTAATCACAGATCTCTGGAAAATATGGTTATTACTAGAGAAGACTGGACAAAATAGCATGGTATCTTCTGATGCGACAAGTTATAATTAGCTAATTCTTTTCTTATTTGGTGCTGAAGTGTGTGCATCCAATCTGTATAAGTTAGCTAGGAGGTCTTATTCCCAGGATCAGAATCTCTAAAAATAGGGAAACTTCTACGCAGCGTGGATTGATGCCTCATTTCTATACCAAAGTAAAAGTTTGGCCATCAACTGTGTTAGCAGCAAAACTGCTCTTTGCCAGAAACTATGAGATGAAAAGCTAAACTGAATGCTTGGGGAAGAGGGGAAGTATGTAGATGGCATGTTTCCAAAGTAATTTTGTTATTTCAGGAAATACTGTTTGTGATTCAATAGGTGGCACTCTTCACTGCATGTCAGCAGAAGAATGCCTAGGAATGGTGCTAGGGATGTTTTACTGGTGAAAATGTTGCCATTTTTGTGGTATAAAATATAAATTGTGACTGATTTCCTCTCACTTCTGACAGGACTCCAGGTCTGTAACTTCTAATGTTCAGTTATTTTTTCTAGCTTAGCTAATTAAATTGCCTGTTTAAAGTTCATGTTGCGTTTAAATTTCTCCTTTTCTGTTTCCTAAGCCACTGTAACTTGCTGTGTATAAATCGAGAATAAATTCTTTGCTCTGAGTACAGGAGGTGATTTTTCAGCAGTTAAGAATGTTATTTCTGAATGCATGGTTATACTGTTCTTTATAATTATAAAATATTGCATTTTTCACATTTAATGGCTGAGAAATTATTATTATTTTTTAATGTATAAAGAAAACCCTGAGATAAAATATTTTGTTTGTTTCCTAAGTGGAAATGATGGATAGCTTAACTAGGAAGAGTTTAGCTCTGCATGTTAGGAAAGTAACTTGCAGTAGGTATAAAGGTAACTTTACTAAATTTTGCTTTTGTATGGAGAGAATGTTGCATTTCTTCCACTGCTATAATATGAAGGAATAATCCAAATGGATTCATGCAATGGTAGTTTCATTCACCTTACTCTGCCTCTCTCTACATGGAGGAGGAATACATTCATAAGATTTCTGAAGTAGACTGTCTGTTAGGTGCTGGCTTCTGAAATTATAACAACCTTTACAGGTCACTCCACTACACCTCACCTCATGTATGCTGTGCAACATGGTTTCAGCTGGGCCTGTGCACAAAACAAGGCTGGAAGACAGAGACTTTAATGTACTTTACAATATTAACATAAAAATCAGAAAATCTGCTTAAGTATTATGTTTGAAGTAACGAAACTGAGGCCTTTGCAACTTGAGGTCTTCCTTTACTTTTATTAAAAAAAGTCCTCAGTGAATTAATATACCAAAGAATGTATTGTATGCATTGTTGAAATACATTTCGGTTGGATTGAAATTTCACAATGTATCTGGACTGTGGTTTCTAGGCCTTGCTGAATTTCTTTTAGGTTTTTGTTTGACCTTAGTTCACTTGTTCTTCATTTGAAACCATGGCTGACTCTCCGCATTCTTTCATCTTTCAGTTTCCTGGAAACCACGGAGCTTATCTTTGTTTGGTGAACTGCATTGTTAACTACTGCTTCAGAGAGGGGGGGAGAATGTTCAGCTGCCAAATGCAGGTTGCTGAGCATTAATGAAAAGAATTTTGTATAGAAAGAATAAAAAAATGTAGGTATTTTGTAGTTTTTAACTAGTTGGCCATTTGCATTAATCCAGTAGCATGTTTGGGTGATGTGCAAGTTTCTTCATGACAGATAGTGGATTTAAAGGCATACCCAAGCAACCTGTTAGGTAAGATAGTTTCGCCTTTGCTGACTACATGGCTATTTGGAGGCTGATTCTGTGCTGCCAAAATCTAGACACAGATGCTTGTTTTGTTGGTTTTGTTAAATATTTAAATTCAAATCTATTTCAAATCTGTGTGTGTGTGTGTGTGTATGTATATATATATATGGGGGGGTATATATGTGTGTGTATATATAGCAGCTCTTATCATGACTGAGATATGGATACATACTTTCACAAGTGTATCTGATTCAGTGGCCAAACACAATATATAATTGCTAATTATTCAAGTCTTTTTGATATCATGTGGTATGAAAGTTGTATGTTTTCTGTTATCTGAATTCTGAGCTTTGCAGGAAAGTGAGCTATTTGGTGTAGGTGGTGCAGAATGAACATACAAAAGCTAGTAAATATAGCAGTGCTGTCAGGAAATGTTACCTGGAGAAGCTTACTCCAAAAGACAGAGTTCTTTTTCTTCCTGATGCAGAATGTATGTATCTGTGGGGAAGGAAGTCACAGGATTAAATTAATTTTTATTGTTTAGTGCTGGAGAAAGTCTTGCACACCATTTCATGGCTTACCCTGGATCAGGATGATGGCGGGGTTTGCTGGTATACATGACTTTATGCCAGCTCTTTCCCTGAAATGGATCGAATTCAATGTGCCTGATCCTGTGGCCTGTAGTAGGCAAATTCTTCAGAATGGCGAAGGAGGTCTTCATCTAGACAAATTCTAGATGAAGTGAATAATTCGTTCCTGACTTCTACCATAATTCCTTTCTTCCCCCATAAAGGGAAAAAGAGAACAAGATGAAGTCCTGTCATATATTTGCAAAGTAATTTGTCTAAAATTAGGCAGTTTTGTAATATGACTTTTCTATCACAAAGTCCTTGCAGTGATTCATTGCTAAAACTTTTGAACACAGGAACATAGCCATAACTTTTTTTGACTACTTTTTAGTAGTCCTTCTAGGTTCTTCCTGTATGTTGTGCAGTAACATTATAAATGGCAAACATCTTTATTTCAATTCACATAATATCATGTAATGCCTTGTTTCCCAGTAAGTATATGTTTATTCCTAAAAGTATTTTTTTTTGCTAAAATGATTTCATATTAAATATTTCATTGCACCAACTTAAGGTGAAAAGGACAACGTTTCTAAATGAAGTTGAGACATACCACTTTGTTTTGTTTTTTCTTCAGAATTATTTATGAAATACTAAAGCTGCTTAGCCAAGCTTCAAACAGGTCTTGTTTATTGAAGTTTCACAGAATCCATTCTGATCAATGATACTTGCACAAAATAGTTTCAGAATGAGAAGTGGTAGTTTTTCCACCTGGGTGTAAATATTAACACGAAAACCAAATGTTCTTCACGTAACAACTACTACACACGTGAAGAGAGCAATAAGAGAAAACTTTCACAAATAATACACAATACAAAACATTGATAAAAAAGTAAATATCTTGCTCATATTGAAATAATTTTTCTATGTATTGGTAGTTTTTTCAGAGTGCTATTTGACAAGAATTAAACAGCTGCTAGAATTATTTGTAGTAGATCATTTGAAAACAATTTAAGACATTGCACTAAGACTTTATAATTCAATAAAAAATAAATATTAAATATTTAATTTATATTAAAAGATTAAAATCAAGTTAAAATCTTAATGCTGTTTCTGGTTTATATGGAAAATTATTGTTAAAATATTTGTCTCAATGATAGAGCCAGTTAAATAGAATTACATCCACAGTATGGTAAGTAACGTTGCCAACTTGCATCAAAGGTTCTCACAAATATAGCATTTTTAGTAAATCCCATTCTTTTTCCAAATCTCTTGCATATGATCTCATTTTCTTCTGCAGACTTAACCTTTCTTTCTCATCTTTTTGTCCTATATGTTATTGTGTTTGCCATCTTAAAATAACAAACAATCTTCCTTTGACTTCCCATCCATCTCTAAATTCATTATATTCCTATTTGTAGTCATTGTCCAAAGTCTCCTTCAGTTTAATATCTCTAACCTGATTTAAATTTAATTGTAACTACATGACTTTCTTAATTGTCTTTATTTGTAAATGTTATTTGACCCTATCAAACAGATTCTTATTTGTTTTTTCTTAGGCAATGACAGAATTCATGAAACTGATTTTCTTACATCCTCTTATATTATGCCTTCCTTGACAAATATAACAATGTTCCTGTATTTGTTTATTGCTTTTAATCATGTCATCCTTTTATCTGCCCTCCCTCCGTCATATCTTAAACCAAGTTACATGTATCCTCTTGCAAGGCGCTTCCCAGCTCCTTCCTAACTCCCCCTCCTCCCAACCGGTCATCTCTAATTCATGGTTGAGATAAATGAATGTCCTCAGAGCAAGATAGTGGCTTTCCTCATCCAGTTGTTATACTTTAAAGCCACCACATATTGCTGCACTGCCCTCACACCAAAGGCCCTTCAGAACACTTTTCAGTGAACTGATGAGGATCATATTTCTGATTTAAGACAGTCAAGCATATAGATAAATGTTGTTTCAGTGTTTTCCTGATACTGGTCTACCTCTATGTATGCAGCTGTTACATGGGTGCAGTTACAGATTTGTTTGGGGTCTGTTCTTCTTTGTTTCAACATCTAGGACCACAGTTTCCAAGGCTATGACAATGGTTTCTAGCTGTGGTGTTATTAAAATAATAATTAACAATTTGCCTGGTTAGTACAAGTGTCTACAGCAGATGATTTTTGTCATTGAAGTGTCCTGATTATGTGTCCCGAAGTGTCCTGATCTTTTGATTAGTAGCATGTAGATGCATCCTTCCATTTTAGAATTGAGGGCTGTGTAATTTAGAGTCTACAGTAAATGTCAAGATAGAAATTTAGTGGCTGTAAATTTTGAATCTTATATATGTGTGTGTCTCCATGTGCAAACTATGTAGCAGGGCTTCTAATCTTTTCTTGAGACACTTTAATATGTTAGGCTAAGATGGGTGTGTAATCAAACAGCAGCTCTAAATGGGAAGGATGTAATGTGCGTAGCAGATGCACAGGGTGCCGATACTTTCGTGAACTACATCAAACTGTTCGACAGCCACATGTGGCTCCTGGGCCAAAAACATCTTAGATATCCTAGCAGGATGTTATTTTTATTATAAGTATTCTTAATATTGATGTTGACACCTCATGTGTTTCAGTTTAAGCTGTATAATCTTTATGTGAAAATACTAGAAGGGCAATAGTAGTAAAGAAAAAAAATTTCCAGTATGCTTGCTGAGAGTATACGAATGCCATTAAAGCTGTAGATAGGCTGGATATTACAGTCCAATATATTAACTTGAACTGATGGTGTGCTGTGATACATTTGGTAATCACACAGTTTTATGAAAAAGCTTAATTGAAACCTGGAAACATTCTTGATGCATGTTGGCAGCCTGTTGGAAAGGGTTCTAGGAATAGCTTTGAGGTGACAGCAGCAGTATTTCTAACATGAATGCAATAATTTTCTTTTCAGAAACACTGTAATACCATTTACAGATTCAAACAAGGTTTGTTTGGGAAATGCTTTGAAAGGTTTCCCGTTTTACTCTAAATAGTCCAATTGCGCTGTATATTTTTTTAGTTATTCTGCATAATGTGGGCCAGTATCAAGAAGTACTTGGAAAGTTGGGAAGTTGTCTTTCCAGATAATCTTCACCTAAAATGTTTCCCCTTTTCAGGATTCTGAAAAGCTGAGGACATGTAAACTTTTGCTGGAAAAATTACATGGATAGCTAACATTCTGCTACTGAGTGTTCCTGTGTTTTGCCAGTTTGGCATCTCCTGCCTAAATCTGTTTTTTGATTCCCAGACCAAGTATTCCTATGCCTACGGGCTCTGTTTGTTATACGTACTCAGAGCATGCTAACACACCCAAGTAGCATTAAGTACGAAGCATGTTACCAATCATGATTATGCTCTTTCTTTCAGAAACACAACCTATGAAGTTGGCATCTGTCTTAGAGTACACCTTCATCTTGTTCAGTCTCAGTAATTTCATCTCAGTAGCTTTAGCTACATTTCCCTTCACTTGAGGATGACCCAACCCCTGCATTATAAGTTTGAGGGGGAGAAGGACATCTTCATCTCTCCTGTGGTGAAATTAAGATACTCATTCAGGTACACAAAGTTCAGGGCCAAAACAGTATAAACAAGGATAGTATCTCTCTAGCCCAGTGATGGGGAGGATATGCCTCTGAAAGAAGAGAACTTCCTGAACAATGCTTGTACTTTGACTCTTTCATGCAAAATATATATGAACAGATTTGTGGGTGGGGACCAGGAACTTCCTTTTTGCAGATGAGGGTCTCATCTCTAACACCATGAATTTTGTTTTCCCTAGTGCTTAGCCCCAAGGCTGGGGTGAAGAGAGTTTTTACTCAGACTTGCTTATATCCTTGTCCTTGAGGTCACCCTTTGTAAGTAGGTGAAGTAGATTGAAGCTCGGAACTCATTTTCTGGGCATGTACTTCTGTAACAATGAAAAGCAAGTGCAGTCGTCATCACACAACTGGTTGCATGTACCTAAAAGTTACGGCTGCATATTTTGTGATAAATCCTAGTCTTTAACACAATCCTCTCTGATTCTGGAAGAGGCAGTGTTGTAGTGTTCTCCTCTTGGGCTGTTTTCTGTTGTCTGGTTTAGGGTTTTGCTTTAGATTTTTTTCCCCTCCTCCCTCCCCCATTATCTCTCCATGTCAGCATGGTGCTGCTTATGAATATTGTATTATATACATTGGTACATAATACTGCATTATAGTGATAATTCTGTATCTCATTTTTCACTCCTAGCATACACCTCTGTAAAGATGTGATTAATTAATGGTTTGTTACATTTAGTTACACCTATTCAGATAGTACCTAAAAAGAGGCCAGTTATATTTAGATGACTTTAGATGGCTGAAGATACTGACTGGACTTTATAGAAAATATCTTTTTTCCACCTCTTAATATGAGACATTATTGTTTTTCCTACTCAACCAGTTGTATTTGGGAGAGAATAGCTTTATTATAGAATAAATTACATATTTTTAAATTATGCCTTTGAGAATGCTTGCACTGTTTTCACTATTTTTTTTTTAAGTAACCAAACATTGTAGTAATTTTGCATTAGGGAGAAGAAAAAAAAAACAGTTAAAATAAAACAAACCTCTGTATTAAGAATCTCCCTTTGTATGTAGTGACTGCCCTCTTCTTCAAGCACCTCCACATTCTTCCTTTGGTCATCTTCATTTTCTGATATGCAAGGGGCTTTCTGGTGGGATCTAGTCATTGTTGATGTCTCAGTCATACAGTCTTTTCTACCTGGACTACTAGTAGTCCTGAGTCAGAGCTGAAAGACTGCATACTTTTTTGGGGGAGAACTCATCTTCTCTAATGTCCTGTTGTAAAGTAATGTAGAAAGTATACTGTGGTAGAGAGAGATGTGTCTATTGAACTTTAAACAGTCTTGATATGAAGAATGCTTAACTCTGAATGTTATGAAAAATTTCACTTTCTGTGATGCTCATGGAAAAAAGACTAAAACTGGATAACTGTTTATGCAAACATGAAAAATGTAATTCTAGCAGGTGTTTTTTCCTTCCTAGCTGCTTTTCTTTCTGTAAGTCAAAGCTTTCCCTCCAAGTGAAGTGGTATCTCTCAGCAGGGTGTCCTCATTCTAAAGGGAACTTCTGGTGCCTGCCCTCTTCTGGAGGCTTAAGTGTAATAGAAACTCTTTGAAAGAGTGCTGGAAGCTTCTTGTTTGCAAGGATCCATCTACAGGACTTCACTCTGTTTTTTGAAGCCACTTGTATTATTTTCTTAATTTCATAGAATCTTTTTTTGAAGAAACACTTTCCAATGTGTGCTTTTGCAGTTAATATTCTTTCTATTTAAAAAATTGCAAAGATTCTTACCTTAGGATAAGGTGATCTGTATATAAATATAGCACATTTTAAAAGCTTTTGACTTTATAATGTAGTTAACAAATCTACTTATATGATTAGGAAAGTGATTACGGTGGTGTTTCTTTATTGGTGGAATCGTCAGTTGTGTGCAATTCTCTGTACCCATTTGTCATTTAAGGTAATTCTTTGGGGAGATCAAATCTAGTATTAATATTGACTAGTGTTATTATTACTAGTATTTATAGGGGCAAAGATGGAAAGCAGTAATGAGGAAAGCAACTTCAAAGTGATAGCAGCAAGCAACCGAGGATTTTTAGTGCAATAAAGCAGCAAAAGAACTGTGAATTCTTTATTATAGTAGTCAGAGGGAGGCATCATGGGCTATTTTTGTAAGAATTGCTGTGATTTCAGGTACAGTGCCATGATGAATTTTCGATACTTTCTTATAAATRTATGTGTAGAATAAAGTGAATTCAAGGAATGGCAAGAGCAGTTTCTGTACAGAATGAAGAGGGTATGGACTGATTTGTGGGGAAAGATGAAAAGTAAAGATTTTGGTGAATGTATGCGTATAATCATTATGAATGGTACGCATAGAGTATAATAGGTTAGGAGTATAGATATGAAGGGTGGAGAGAAATAACACAGAATGGTAGTGTGAGCAGGAACAATGGATTGAAACTGAGTGTCAGGAGAGCTTGTGGCAATGGGGCGTACTGTGATATGAAATAACTTGTGACTAGCAAAAGCTCTTTTTATTCCTTCTCATTTACTAATTTTTTTTCAACTCTAGCTTAGGGAATGGAATAATCATTTGAAATATTTGGGCATAATTTTTAAAAATCAGGATAATATACTGAGGTCTAGTTAGCTGAGGATYGTTTTTAACTTGTGCAAAGTGGTGCATAATAAGTGGTACATAATAAGTTCATGCAAATATTAATGCATAATAAAAAGCATCTTTCTGTTTGTAAGTAGTAAGGAAAATGAATTCTCAGAGTGTTTGAAATTACTGTATGATAGCTGATTTATTCTCCGTTTTGTTACCAAGCAACTCTCAGTGAGTGTTCAGTTCCTGAAATTGAATTGGTTGGTTGTTTTTGAACGGATACTGCTATCAAATGATTCTTGGTTGAAGGAGAAGGAGGGGGGATTTGTCCTGTACTAATTTATCTTTTGTATAAATTCTGATACAGAAATGGCCTTTTAACTTATCTTGGCGTTCTTTATTTTTTCCATAACCCATGCTTCTCTGTCTGATGATTTGTTTTTTAAATCTATATAATAGAATGTTTGTAATTTGTTCATGAACCTTCTGGTGTGAAGTTAGGAATTTTGGTGCAATATGTTGAAGTAAAATAGTTCAAGCTTAGTATTGGAAGCTGAATTGATAGTATCAATTGGAAAATGAACTGATATGCAAATTTAGATTGCTTATGTTAATGACATGTTCTTACTCATAAAAATTAACAAAAGGTAAGTTAGGCTGAGAAAAGAAAAGTTACACAGCATAGGAATGAAATTTTTTTTTATGCAGTTGTTGTTTGTTTAAAGTAAAATGTTCTTCCTAGTAGAAAAAGTCATGTGTGTCTTGCTTGTTTTATTGCCAGGGGTTCACAACAGCATTAAGCTACAGAGAAAAGTGAGTGAGCCAATCTTTTAATTAAGCCATGATGTGCATCATGCCCTCTTCATTAAATAGATATAACAGGGATAAAAGCCAATTGTTCCTAATAATTTTCTAGTGCTTTTGTGGTTAGTATATTCCAGTGGTCTGAAGGTCAGCTAGAGCTAGCAGACCATAAAATCCAACCAGCGAGAGATCTGGAACTAAGAGAGCTCAAGGATTTATTAAGTGATGTGAAACTCTATTGTTTTGTGCATGTGTTACATAATTGCTGTCAATGCAAGGCTGTTAAAATTCCCTGCTAGTAATAACACGAATACCATTTTATAGCTTCAAGAGGAGATAAAAGAAGTTTTTTAGTCAGCACTTCAACAGTATCACAGCACATGTCAATTTTATTATTGTGAGGCCTTCAGTTTTGGCAGATGCTCTCCATTCTGGCCGTGGTCTGGTAATTACCATATAAATTAAGCAGTGAAATAAGCTGAGTGCAGCCTTATCCCTTCTGCCTGTAACCAGGCTGCAAGTACTGCAGTGTGAAACAGGCATAATTCAGGCTGATTTTATTTAGAAGGCCACATTTTGAAATGCTGGGCCTTTATCTCTATTCAAGTCAATTTAAAAGTAAATTGAAGCTATTTAGTTGCTGTGCAAACAGAAGGATCATTCATTCTTCACAAGGTACTCTCCATAATAGCATTCCAGGAATTAGTTTAATCCATCCAGGTTTGATTCATAGCCACTAATTATATTTCGGCATACATTCTAATGCTTCAGATTGTATGTGTCCCTACTTTAATGAGTTGTAACTAGTCCTTAAATTGGGAGCTTTGCACTTTCCTTTTATATCGTAACAGGCTTTACTCTGAGATTTTATGGGATTAAAGTACCACAGAAAGTCTAGGATAGTGAGCTGAAATGGGTGATGGATTTATTTTCTGTTGCTGTGTGTTTTTTCTTAATTTAGTTAATTCTGATCACTTGGGTAAATTTTTAAATCAAGAGTCCAAATGTAAAGTCCTCAGACGATTTTGATAAACTAAACATTTTCTTCCAGATGATAAAAAACTATATGTGTAAAGAGTGGGCAAAGAAGATAGAGATGCGAGTGACCTGATACTTTTAAAATCAGAAAATGTTTTTGAAAATAAAAGCCTAAAAAATAAAAATGTGATGTGACATTTCAATACATAATCATAATTTTAACCTGGCATTGTATTGCAGAAGTCAAAGCATTTTAGAGAAATAGATATTATGAATGGTGTAGTGGACACAGCACAATAAATGACATGGCCAATGTCTCTGAATAAGTTGGTGACAAAGCTGATGATGTAACTACAAACTTTTGATTTAAATTTCTCTCCTTTTAAATTTGGTGTCATGGAAAGAACTAGAGCAAACATGAATGTCATCAGTATTAAGCTGCAGTTAATTACCTTTTGCTTTTCCCAAACTGTTTTCTTTATAGATAAGATATGAACCTGCAAAACTGTTTTAGAATCTCTAATGCTGTTTAAGAGAGAACTGTTCAGATCTTCTGACAGTGAAGAATGTAAAGGAAGAAATTTTAATTTTTGTGCTTACTTTCATCTCTGGGGAATAAGTTACTAAAATTTATATAAATTATTTTTAATATATTCAGATTTCAATAAAATCAGGGTTCCTATCTTCCCAGTTTTCAAGATGCTTTTGGAATAAAACCTGTTTTCCCTATTTTGGTGTTTTGTTTTTTTTTTTTTCCTTAACATGACGGATTGGATTTCCTTTAACATTCTTGATGTGGAGCTGGCAATGTAAACAGTGAAACAGAATCAAAATCATAGTTTGTGTTTTTTTTCATCTTTAAATATCAGAATTGTGTTTGACTATACAGAAATATACACCAATGTCAGAAGCTGATTCCAACTCAGTTAATTTTATTGTGCCTACCTCTTTGGTTTCAGGTATTTCTTTTTTTTTTTTTTTGCTAGTTGTATGCTGTTTTTTGTTTCTTATGATGTGCACTGCTAAATGTTTGACTTGCTTATTTCTCTAACCAACAATTTATATGTAGTTTCATGCGACACCTCAATGTCCTTTAGAAACAAAGGTGCTACATAAAAGTTAGCTAGTACTTATGTTAACTGTTAAATATTGGGGTAATCTTTATGTGAGCATATTGAATATACTTTGACATAGGTAATCAAGGAAAACAGGTATCTTCAATATACCAGACAGATGGTAGATGACATTAGATGACTTCTTCAATTTTGGAGAATTTTATCCCCTCTCCTCCCCCCCTTTTTTTCCCCTTCATTTTTGTAAGTCTTCTGTGGGGAGGAGAAAAAAATAGATAAACCTTTTAAATAATTATTTTCTGTATATATACCTGCTGTATATATTATTACTTTCATTAGGGCTGTTCTGAATTTGCATTTTCTGAAAGATTAAATCGATTAGGACTTCCATAATCGCACAGAATCATTAGAGAAGTCGCAGAGAAGTATGAGTGGTCACAGAGACCTGTGTGGGCAGCGTCATTTAAGAATTTAATGCTGAAATCACTACTCGGTTTTGAAACTCAAGCCTGTCAATACATGCTTAATTTAGCAGCCATCCTTGGGATGTCTGGTTTGGTAGGACCTTCATAAAAGTATTTTCAATGCTTGACAGAAGTGGTCTGAGAAAACAGGTAGAAGAATAGATAAAAACAATGAATTGATGCTGAGACTATGGGAATGGAAGACCTTGGTTAACCATTACAGATGTGTCACAGTTAGTTTGATGCATTGTTGAACCTGCTTAAGTATGCGATTGCATACAATAAAACAATTCCAAGCTACTAATTATATTATACTGCTTATTATTTGGATTTTTGCCAGGTAGAAGGTGGTTAGGCTAAATCTAACTTGCATCTTCACAGTTGATCTCCCTGTAATTGAAATCCCATGGAGTTTAAAAAAAAATAAAATGTGAACTAGCATTTCATGGGGAAAAATGTGTTTGAGTATTGGCAAATACTGACTGAAAAACAGCATTCCACCACTGTGCTTCACTTTTAAAGGTTATTGATTTACTAGGCTTTACTTGTTTCTTTACTAACATACATCAAATGGTGAGATTATCAGCTTTTCTAAGGCAGTGGTCAGGCGATAAATAATTTTAAATTGATCTGGTCTCCTAAGGAGAACTCAGGAAATTTCTACAGAATATTCTTTGAGGAAATTCTCAGATGGCTTGTCTGCAGACAAGGTGGGGAATAACTGATAACTGACTTAAATGCTGAAAAACAGAACACTGCTATAGAAAGAAAAAAAATCTATTTAGTCATTGTTTTCTTCATACCTCTCCTTTTTTTCCCCACTCTCATTTCTGCTGATATTAGTGACAGGAGGTTAAGAGCAATGTTTGTTTGGTTTTGTGTTGAATTAATAATTATCTGGACTTGTGATAGGCTGCTTTTTTTTTTTTTTTCGGTCCTAACAATAAAAAACTGCTGCAAGAGGAAAACCAAAGCTTCACTGCAGGAGGAGATGGAATTATGTAAGAGCACAATGTTAGTTTTTTGCCAGCTAAATTTTATGTAGAAAATCTTTATTTTAGTGGTTTGCATGGATGTTCCATGCCAAGCAGCAATTCTCTAATGCTAACTCCAGCTGCGCCAGGTTCACGAACACTAGGCTGTCTTTAGCTATCTCGTTCTGTCTCTCCTTATTAGTGTAAAATGTTATATGTGACATCATGGCATTAAGTATTTGGTACAGGTGTCCAGGACTCTGGTGCAACTTCTTACAATTCTTCTCATGCCTGGATTATGTGGAAAGCGCTCTTGACAGCTTTTGCTTCATTTATCTTTCTCTACTCTCTTTCAGGCTGTCTGTAGTCATTATTTATATTGTTTCTCTTCACATCTACCAGTGGACGAGTGCACTAAGCAAACTAGGCAGCGCAAGTACTGGCTCTCAGTGCCTACTTTTAGAAATAGGAGGCTACTACATGGTTCTGTGCTGTTCCTCTTATGCTTAGATGGTTTTGGATATGGAGTAATATTGGTTACTTTTATAAATTCTATTGAGCATGCAAATAACAGGAAACAAATTTCACTGTAAGGACAGCAAATTTTAATGTGCAATTTTAACCTTGATTTATAATTTTCCCTAATCTTGTTTCTAGAACACAGCATGCACTAAACACTTTCTAATTCAGGTTGTTCTTCATCTGCTCCATTTCAACATGTCTCCCAAACTACACTTTACTTAGCAGTAACTTCCTTGAAGCTATGAGATGCCAGGTGATGTGCAATTTGACTAACTGTATAAACAGTAAGGTTAAGTTAAATTAAATAGTGTTGATATACAATCTTGATGCAGAATACCAGAATCTCTTGCAGAAATAAAGCAAACTTATTTGTTAGCAACCTTTTTTGTTGAAAGCTAGAGAGAACTGCCAAGTTGTGTGCTAATTCATCTCTCTACATCTTGAAATCTTATATTCTTCACTAAGCAAAAAAATTGTTGCTTTAGAAAAAGCAACACTCCACACATTTTGTGGACCAAAATCTGTGATGTAGACAAAAGAAAACAATCTGTACCAAGTAGAGATAGGAATGATTTTGAGCTATTTAATATGACAAAACTCCTAGTGAAAGTTCTAAGAGGGAAGAAGCAGGTAAAAACATTACAAAATTTGATGGGATTAGCAATTTGTACATATTGCATGTAGTGGCAGTATTAAATGTCCTAGCTTGATGAGATAATGTATTAAGCATTAATAATTCTTTTTCCTACCTTCATTTCATTTAAAGCAGGTATCAAAAGAGATAATGTTATTTCATAAAGATTTCTGTATGTAGTCTGAAATATTCTTCATGGGAAATAGGATTTCATGTTGGGACATCTTGGTTCATGTATTTGTCATCAGGATTTTTTTCTGAAATTCTTAATATACATATTCTATATTATGTATTTATATATTATAATTAATATATATACACACACTCTATGGGGGGGAAGCAAAAATAACAAAGGTATTCTGTTTTGTAATAGTACGCTGAAACAGGGTAATAACAGTGCAAGGAGTGTTTGAATGCATACACCTGGAAACTATAAAAGTGTCTTGTATAATCATTCTTTTCCTTTCTAGAACAGATTTTTCACATGTATGTATTAGAGGATTTATTGACTGCTGAATCAAGACATGCATTTCTTTGATTTGGAAATCAACTCTCTTGTGCTCCAGCATTTATTTAAAAAAAAAAAAAAGTAGTCATTAATTTCATATACTTATACAATACTTATTTTGGTTTTAAAATGTATAAACCATTGTTTTTTTCAGACTGCTGTTTTAGAACAATTTCATAATTTCATTTTTCTTCTGTGGCATTTACTGATTCAGCCCATACTTGGAGAATAGTCTGTTCCTTGAAATTAACCCTAGCAACGCCATCAAACACTGTGCTTTAAATTACTATTTTAGGAACTATCCAAGCACTAGCTGAATGCTTAAATACATTGCCCAAATGCAAAATGGGCTGTCTCTTATTTTCATTGTGTGCCTTTTGGATATTCTCTTAATACAGCATATCTGTGTTGGATTGTAATCAACAGGTTAAGTGCAGTGTGGTATAGATAATCTCAAGACTGTTGTAGTTGGATATATTTGAGTTTTGAAAGCTGAAGATGGGAGATACTATATTTCTAATGATTTTTATTAAAAACATTGGAATCAAGATTTTCATATTTAGATTTCAGTGTTATATGTACATTTGTTCTGTCTTCAGATCACTTTGCAAGCTTAACTGATATACACTCTTTGCATTGCACCTGATTTTTATTGGTATCCGTGCTTCGTTCTAGATTTCATGACTTCCAGGCCAGTGAATTGAGCATGTTTCATCCAGTACAGGAAAAATAAAATATGCAAAATTGAAACCTTCTGTCCATTCCTGTGGTTTTTATGATACAGCAAGCTGAATTTGGAATGCAGTGATTTTAACAAGTGAGTCCAGTCAAACTAGCTAAATATTGTCTATAGAGGCCATCACAGCATTTCAAGTGCAGTATAACTAATCGTTAACATAGCTTGGTGAGATGAATGCCTCCTTCAAAGAGCTTGTTTCATCTACATAACAGCCTATTGTCAGCCCCAGCTGAAAACTGCAGGTAGTTTGTCCTTTGAAACAAAACATTCTGTTCTTGGTTACTTGTTACAAAAAGAGAGACTCTTAAAATCACACTTAAAAATCAATATAGGCTGGAATTGTAGGAATGTTCTTTGACTCATTCCTGCATAGCTGTCTAGTGTAAAATGCTTTAAAGTAATTAGCATGCATATTTCAACTTGGTGAATTAGCATTACATTGGCACAAAAAAATGCAGTCTGCAAATAATTAAACAATAATTAAAACAAGAATAAAATAGATTTCTTTTAGTATCTAGATCATAATTTTGAAAGTTGAAGTTCTCTCAGCATTTTGTATTTCTTTTCATCATGAAAGAGAAGTCTCAATTGCCCAAACTCTTTTGTACTGCCACTTCCTTCACAGAATCCCTGTGTACAGAAAGCAAAGTAGCTTATGCAATTACTGTAGTCTGAAGGCTTTCTCTGTGGATGCAGGGGGGTTAGGCAGTGTCTGTTTAGTGATCCTTCCCCTCTACTCAGCACTGGTGAGGCCATAGCTGGAGTACTGTATCCAGTTCTGGGCTCCCCAATACAAGAGAGAGATGGAGCTACTGGAGCGAGTCCAGAGAAGGGCTATGACAATGATTAATGGACTAGAGCATCTCTCATATGAGGAAAGGCTGAGAGAGCTGGGCCTGTTCAGCCTGGAGAAGAGAGGACTGAGGGGGGGATCTTATCAATGTGTTTAAATATCAAAAGGGAGGGTGTCAAGAGGATGGAGCCAGACTATTTTCAGTTGTGCCCAGTGACGGGACAAGAGGCAACGGGTACAAACTGAAACACAGGAAATTCTGTCTGAATCTAAGGAAGAACTTCTTTACTGTGAGGGTGACTGAGCACTGGAGCAGGTTGCCCAGAAAGGTTGTGGAGTCTSCACCCTTGGAGATATTCAGAAGTCGTCTGCACGTGGTCCTGGGCAACCTGCTCTATGTAACCATGCTGGAGCAGGGGGTTGAACTAGATGAGCTCCAGAGATCCCTTCCAACCTCAACTGTTCTGTGATTCTGTAAAGCTCAGAGAAAGGGGAATTCCTTGCATAAGATCGTGTATAATCCATATATTTTCCATAGATATTTAAGATTTTTCCCTAAATAAGCTGGCAATTAATATTCTTTTAAAAGACTACATCTGTTTCAGATAAGATGCATGTAAGCGCTATAATCATTGCAAGAATGATCATTATAGAAAACCTTCGTGTTACATAAGTAGATGCACAGTGTCAGTAAATGGAGTTCATTTATTTTAATGTAACCATAGCCCTGCATGTACATTCACCTGCTGTCCATGAATGCTAATGTTTTTACTTGGGCATCAGGTTACCTGAAAGGTGTATACAACTATAAGTTTTTTAGTTTCTTCTTGAAATGTTTAAGGGACCTGCTGAAGTCTAAGGCAGTCTACGGTTCTAAGCTGTAGTTAGTCATAATTTATGCTCATTAGAGCCATTTAGTAACACTGGTAAAGTCAGTCCAACAGACTTTTTAATTTACCTTCTAGAGAGCTGTCCTCTTGATCATCCTGAATATCTCTTCTTTGAGATAGCCTTATGTTCTTCTTCTTAGGCTTTCTTAAAACTCTGTAAATTAGTCATTCAGAATTGCTGTTTCTTTTGAAAGCAAAAATTGTATTTAGATATAAACATACATGCATAATAATCTTTACATATAAAATAGCTAATTATTTAATGAGGTATACTCTTTATAGGTTTTGGAGCAGAGTTTATCATAAGTCTTCAAGCTGGAGAATCAAGAAGCTTATTCATTGGTACACTTTTGTTATTATCATGACAGAGAGAGTTGAATACCTATTTGAAGAAGATCCCAAACCAAATTCATTTAAATTTCCTGAAAATGTTTCACAGAACGGTTGAGGTTGGAAGGGACCTCTGGAGATCATCTAGTCCAACCGCCCTGCTCAAGCAGGGTCACCTAGAGCATGTTGCACAGAATTGCGTCCAGGCGGGTCTTGAATACCTCCAGAGAAGGAGACTCCACAACCTCTCTGGGCAACCTGTTCCAGTGCTCTGTCACCCTCACAGTGAAAAAGTTTTTCCTCATGTTCAGATGGAAGTGTCTGTGTTTCAGTTTGTGCCCGTTGCCTCGCATCCTGTCACTGGGCACCACTGAAAAGAGTCTGGCTCCATCCTCTTGACACCCTCCCTTCAGATACTTGTACACGTTGATAAGATCTCCTCTCAGCCTTCTCTTCTCCAAGCTAAACAGGCCCAGCTCTCTCAGCCTTTCCTCATAAGAGAGATGCTCCAGTCCCCTAATCATCTTTGTAGCCCTTCGCTGGACTTGCTCCAGTAGTGCCACATCCCTCTTGTACTGGGGAGCCCAGAACTGGACGCAGTACTGCAGATGTGGCCTCAGCAGGGCTGAGTAGAGGGGGAGGATCACCTCCCTCGACCTGCTGTCAACACTCTTCCTGATGCACCCCAGGATACCATTGGCCTTCTTGGCCACAAGGGCACATTGCTGCCTCATGCTTAACTTGGTGTCCACCAGCACTCCCAGGTCCTTCTCAGCAGAGCTGCTTTCCAGCAGGTCAACCCCCAACCTGTACTGGTGCCGGGGGTTATTCCTCCCCAGGTGCAGGACCCTGCACTTGCCTTTGTTGAACTTCATGAGGTTCCTCTCCACCCACCTCTCCAGCCTGCCCAGGTCTCTCTGAATGGCAGCACAGCCCTCCGGTGTATCAGCCACTCCTCCCAGTTTTGTATCTTCAGCAAACTTGCTGAGGGTGCACTCTGTCCCTTCATCCAGGTCATTGATGAAGAAGTTGAACAAGACTGGACCCAGGACTGACCCCTGGGGGACACCGCTAGCTATAGGCCTCCAACTAGACTCTGCACTGCTGATCACAACCCTCTGAGCTCTGCCATTCAGCCAGTTCTCAATCCACCTCACTGTCCACTCATCCAGCCCACACTTCCTGAGCTTGTCTATGAGGATGTCATGGGAGACAGTGTCAAAAGCCTTGCTGAAGTCAAGGGAGACAACATCCACTGCTCTCCCCTCATCTACCCAGCCAGTCATTCCATCATAGAAGGCTATCAGATTGGTTAAGCATGATTTCCCCTTGGTGAAGCCATGCTGACTACTCCTGATCACTTTCTTGTCCTCCACAGGCTTAGAGATGGCCTCCATGATGAGCTGCTCCATCACTTTTCCAGGGATGGAGGTGAGGCTGACTGGCCTGTAGTTCCCTGGGTCCTCCTTCTTGCCCTTTTTGAAGACTGGGGTGACATTGGCTTTCTTCCAGTCCTCAGGCACCTCTCCTGTTCTCCATGACCTTTCAAAGATGATGGAGAATGGCTTAGCAATGACATCCGCCAGCTCCCTCAGCACTCGTGGGTGCATCCCATCAGGGCCCATGGATTTGTGGGTGTCAGGTTTGCTTAAATGATCTCTAACCCGATCCTCCTYGACCAAGGGAAAGTCTTCCTTTCTCCAGACTTTCTCTCTTGCCTCCAGGGTCTGGGGTTCCTGAGGGCTGGCCTCAGCAGTAAAGACTGAAGCAAAGAAGGCATTCAGTAACTCTGCCTTCTCTGCATCCTTCATCACCAGGGCACCCACCCCATTCAGCAAAGGCCCCACATTTTCCCTAGTCTTCCTCTTGCTACTGATGTATTTGAAGAAGCCCTTCTTGTTGTCCTTGACATCCCTTGCCAGATTTAATTCCAAACGGGCCTTAGCCTTCCTCGTCGCATCCCTGCATACTCTGACAATGTTCCTATATTCCTCCCAAGTGGTCTGTCCCCCTTTCCACTTTCTGTGTACTTTCTTCTTCTGGTTGAGTTTTGCCAGGAGCTCCTTGCTCATCCATGCAGGTCTCCTACCTCCTTTGCTTGACTTCCTACTCAGAGGGATGCACCGCTCTTGAGCCTGGAGGAAGTGATGTTTGAATATTAACCAGCTCTCTTGGACCCCCCTTCCTTCTAGGGCCCTAACCCATGGGATTCCTCCAAGTAGGTCCCTGAAGAGGCCAAAGTTTGCTCTCCTAAACTCCAGGGTTGCGATCCTACTTAGTGCCCTGCTACCTCCTCGCAGGATCCTGAACTCCACCATCTCATGGTCACTGCAGCCAAGGCTGCCCCCGACCTTCACATCTTCCACCAGTCCTTCTTTGTTTGTTAGTACGAGGTCCAGCAGCACACCTCTCCTTGTTGGCTCCTCCACCACCTGTGTTTATTGTCTTCCTCTTCATATATATTTTGTGTTTGAGTGCAGTAGTCTTCACAATGAAGTCTAGACTAGAAAACTAGCCACAATAATAAGTGTAACTTAGACTTCTCTAGTGAGCTTTTAACACGCTAACATATAAGTTGTTTAAAATATTTTATTTAAACATCACAAATATTTTACTACAACACAGAAAGTTTCAGATACATAGTTGTGAAGTAAATTGCCCCAACTCATTTGATTTAAACTAGATATACATCTAACAAAAAAATGGATTTGTTTCTGCTTCCATGTAGTATGGTTTTGCTCTGAAAAAGAAGTAGTACCTTCAAAAACCTGAATAAATTCATGGCAGTGAAGTTGTTGTGGTTGCCCATTATCTGATGTGTTGAGGTCCAAAATGTGTTCTCAGGTTTTAAAATTGACTAAAATTTTTTTTCTGTGATTCTGAATAACTTCTCTTTAATAGTACAGTTATCATTAAAACAAAATACTTATGACATTAAGTCAAAAAGCCTATGTAGTGTTTGAACATTAATAATATCACAATAGTTTCAAGACCAGTAGGGAAAAAGAACCAGCAAATCAAAATACTATACTTAGGCTGAGACAGTGCTATAATACAGAACACAATGAGTAACATATATCAGCTCTGTACAGAGTCTGTTTTGTATCTTTTCACTTTCCTTTTTCAGAGTTAATACTTAGATTATTGTTTTTGTTGGAAAAAGGGAACATCGGTCAAAAAACTATTAAAAGGATTATTATATTGAAGATAGTTAAAAGTCACCAATTGTCATTATTCTCCTTTCATTCTGACAGGTTCATCAGGACCATTCATATATAAATAAAGTAATAGGAAATCATGTAGACTGATTAACGGTGGAAGAGATAGTGACACATATAAGCCACAAGAGTTTCTCTTACATCCATATTTGTAAAGCAAAAGCAGGGTGTTAATTTGACTAAGAATGTCTGAAATGTCAATAGTCCATCTCTATCTTCCAGCATTTTTTCATTGTGTCTACAGTATATTGACATATGTCTGCACAACACAGTCTTTAGTAAGAACAGGAAACCTTGCTGTAAGTGGGGTTTCATTAGTATAACAGGTAGACTACAGAGTGAACTTCAGGTGATTGCATTTGAAATTCTTTATGAATTTTTAAGTGTTTTACTTCAGAGAAGTGTTATTGAGTTCTCTGTCTTTCACAAGACGTATAATAATATTTCAAGAAAGATCTTTTCTCCCACTTTTGTTTTCAGTTGTTTTCCTTTTCCAGAACAAATGTAATAGCTCTGTTTAAAAGGTCAGTATTTATATATTTTGTTGCTTCTGTGGTGTAGATTGTTTTGTAGGTGTTTCTGTGATGTACTAGCATTTACCATGAAGTATGAAAGTGCAGGGTTAGTAAAACCAGTGGGATTGTTCATATCATAATTATGTAAACATGTTTAAGATTGTTTAAGTGCACAAAGAAAGCTTTACTTATTTCATATTTTGAGGCTTTGTCATTCTCTTTTCACTATTGACATTGCAGGATCAGGCTCTATAATTTCAGGCCTGTGCTTGTAGTGTGAATTCAAAGAGGTATTTATAATTAAAGTTTGTCCTATATGTTTTGGGGGTTGGGCCTGTAATTTGCATGGCTATAAATTGTGAGAATAACTGAGAAAGAACATAATGAATTATTTTGGCCTATGCCTAGGAGAAATATTTAAAAAGGAATTTTAAAAAAGGAGTAGGCCATTTTGTGATTTTCTGAAGATAGCAAAAACATGTATTTCTTTTAAGAGAAAAATGTAAATGCAGTTTTTCTGGTTGCATATAGTTAATGAAATACTTTATCTTGTGCATTTTTTCATGACTAAATTCTGAGCTTGCACTTGTTACAATAAATACTTGATAGAAATATTGTTAGAGCCCTATCTGTGATGTTTCTGAGTTTTGTGGGATTTTTAAAATTATTGTTAAATTAGCTTTGGGCATGTATGTGTGTATTTGCATGTGCATCCATGTTTAAAATTTTTTCCTGACTAGTCAGGCAACAACTGAATTTTAAAAACACTATCATATCAGTAAACTGCAAAGCACACGTATGCTGTGTGCACAAATAGAGTAATTTTGCATGCAAATCACTGCTTACATATGCAGTTACCACATTTAAGCATAGTAATGTGGAGATTTGCTTTCACAATAGGAAAATGCACATTCTGTATACATAATAAATTAGATGCATAATTCTAATCATGTGAAAAGAAATTTTTTTTGGACAACCAGATGCCATGTTACAAGAGAGCTTTAGCTCCTTGAGATGGCTGTCTTTGAGACATTGAAAGCAGAACAGAAGATAGGTGTTCCCTCCTTTGTTTCCATTCTCATAGTCTGTTGAATTCAGTCACTTTGTAAAACCAACTCTTTAAAGTCAGATTTATCTAATTACTAATGAAGAAATGTCATTCTTTTTGATAACTTGTAACTGATTTGTTTTCTCTTAAAAAGCTCAAGCAATGATTCATATGCATGCATTTTATACAAAGGATAAGAAACTTTTTTGCTATAGGTGTGTTATTTGGCTGGATGTGGTTTCTTCCTACACTATTTCCATGTACCATTGCTATTCTACTTTAAGACCAACTGTCTTCTACTTTTATGGGAAACAGATGGAATGTCTGGAATTCCACTTAGAAAAAGGAATCTGTATCCTGCTGAGTAATAGCAAGACAGTGGTCTCTTTTTTTCCAAACTGTAGACCTAAAATTCAATACCAAAGGCATGCAAAATATTGAAGGTGATTTACTGCAAAGATTTAATATTGTTTCTTAAATTACGTAGCTATGAGGATTATATCTGGCTACAGATATAATCAAGAGATGAAATATAATCCTTTGCTGGGGAAGTACGTTTCTAAAAGGAAGAAATACAAGTAATAAATTTAAATCTTTTAATTGTTCATATTATCAGTCTTCTTGATTTTGTGTATTTTACAGCGTTGCTGTTTACAAGCATTCATTATATGTGTATGTACTTCTTATAAGTTTACCAAGTTTAGACACTTAGTGCGAATAAAATCGTAACACATTGCTGAATGTCTTTTGTTTCTGTTGATGTCAATGGAAACTGGAGATACTCAGGATCTTGTTGAAAGATGTAGATTTATCATGTTCTTAAGAAATTTAAATAAATTATTCTTATGACTTAACTAGCAGGCACTTCTGAAAACTGATGAACCACAAATGCAGGTCTCCTTGTATCACGTAACTACAATATAAATAAGCAGTGTTTATAACCTCTTCTTATGGGCTAGACATATTATCTTAAGGAGAGGACAGTTTATAGGCATTTTTAGGCCAAAAAACTCCCCAAATCTTTTTTCACTGATAGAATTTTGTTGGTATTATTTCCTAGTTTTCAGTCTTCTTTCAGAGGAAAAATATAGATTAAGATGATGGAAATAATACATTAGAAGAACTTCAACACATTATTCACTGTGCATTCCCTCATTTTGAAAACTTGAGCAAGTGCATGTATGTGTGTATGTTATTCTTTTTTTTAAATATAAACATTGTCATTCTTATAATGTATTTAACTTTTAATTTTCTTCCTTTATAAAATGTTTGGTTTTGCACATGAAGTGATATAACAAGTTTTAGTTACCAGCATTAACAATATTTAATTGAACACCATTACTATATTAGTGGATATCTGAGTTTAAATTCAAAGTTCGATATATAACTTTTGAGTGCTTGTTTTATTTTTTGTCTCAATTTGTCACTAATATTAAAAACCAGACAGACAAGTTGAGGTTTTGAGTACTGTTCTGAAGTACACCATATAAATACACAATCCCGAAAGACATTTTTTAGATTTTGGAGGACATCTTCAGAAGTAGTTTAGTTTTTGGGTGAGCACAGGGATGCTTTCTCTTTTATTGGGAAGTTTATATATATCCCATCTAGGTTTTAAAAATCACAGTGTTAATCTATTGAGGACATCTGGCAGCTGAAAAAATCCTGTGTCTCTAGGAAATGCAGTTAGCATACATATTTTTTTTTCAAGTTGGAAGAACTTTCAAATTTTACAGTATTGTGATTTATAAACTCTGGGTAAAGTGCTAGTCCAGGATCATGATGCATGCCAGTGTATATTGCCTAATATTTCTAATAATATTAAAATACTTAAAACCTCAGATTGTCTTTTGTTATTTGTTTATATTAATCCTTTCTAATGAAATGTGGAATTTCTACAAACATCAGTAGTAGAATTGCGGAGGGCAATACTTAATCTTGCATCAAATATATGTTTGATGTCCAGCACTCCATGACTCTGAAGAAGTAGAAAAGAGACATGTATACTGTTTCAAAGGGGAAAGAGTAAGATTTTTGGGGTTGAAGTTTTGTTTTGTTTTTTTTTTTTAGAGGAATTAAAGCACACAGCTCCTGCTGAAGTCAGTGGAATTTGGGTGCCTGATGATTAGTTTTTGTCTCTTTTATAAGTCTCATTGTATAGGGTTATAGTATTTGTTTTCTAGACCTGTTTCTTTTGTGTCATTGATACCATTGATTTTAATAGGACTGACTTACTGAGTCATCCAGATCCCCCTGTCCAGGTCAGAACATGAGCACTTAACTGATTTCCAGTTTGTCTCCTTTTCATAATTTTATTTACCCTCTTTTAACTGCTTCCATAGATTTTGACTTCTTTTAGACCATTTCAGGGAAAGAATTTTATTTTATTTCTGTATTTAAACCATGAGAACATCACCATGTTGGTAAATCATGCTGAATAAATTCATGTGGTTAAGTCCAGAGTAGTACTGTGCAGGTGTGCCCTTCAATAAAGAATGAGACTTTTTGAGAGCATGCTGTCATATTTATACAAAAATTATACACATTTTTCTCTTGAATAGTTCTCTGTGGCTGAAGGCATACTCTCACTGAATATTTTAGAAGTCGTTCTAGATATGAAATGTCTCGCAGACATTTCTTGGATGACTTCCAAACACAAAAGCTGTGCCATATACTACTGACTGATTATTAAATATAACATTATCATGTTAAAAGCTTTGCAGTACTAGCCAGAATGAAAAGGGATGCAGATAAATCTCTATTTATCATATTATTTCTTTTCCTGGGTAGACCGTACTAGTAAAAGAGGCTCTTTCAAAATGTTAATTTTGGTGTGGATGACACTTGAGAATCTGTATTCAGACCAAATGAGCAGGTCAGAATACCTTTTCCAAGACAACCTCCCCCCACTGGCCCCCCAAAATCAAGAAGAGTGTCAGAATTCTATTTCAAAGATTCAGATTCAGGAGCAAAAGGTTAGAATCTGTTATGAAAACAGTTCCTGTGTGCAATGATTTTTATAAATATTGCTGTCTTGAAATTCCTTATTGGTATTCAACTGGATGATTTTCTTAATTGTCATTGACTTTGGAGATCTTTGTTTGAATTTATAAGTGACAACATATTTGTGGGTGTGGTAAAAATGTGAGGGGAATTAACTTAAGGCTTGAAATCAGTGATCTGTTTAAAAATGTTATTATTATAGAATCATTTAATAAAGTATAATAGAGATCATATCTAATAAAGTATGGTTGTAGTACGTAATGGCTCCGATTTAGATAACTGGTTTTGTACTAGGTTTCTAAGAACAGCAGAATACTCTTTCAGCAATTCATGAAATTTAAAATCCTCACTTCACATCCGTCCAAGCATGCCACTTTCCACGTTCCTTTAAAGCAGAGCACAAATCCCTGTTTGGTTAAAGCTCCTCTGAGGCTGTATATATTTATTCCGCTTGTAGTCTGTAAAGCTTTTAAATTCAAGAAGCTTTTAGTTGCCATTAGTGAGACTGGATTCAAAACCAGGGGGCAGAGATGAATAGACAATGTCTGTGAACAGTGCTTTGTTGAATTCCACACCACAGTGCCTACCCTGAGGAGGTTCTTTTCTTCATACTGAAATAAGAATTAAATAGAGCACAGTGGATCACAGACTAATGCTTTAAGAAACATTAAAAAATTTCTGAAGTTATTCTTGTGGTATCTTTGTCTGTTTCTTTATTATCTAAATTCAAACTGTTTTTAGTCCTTCAACCCCTGTTGTTTCTTACATTATTGCTTTCAATGCACCACGCATTGTTATTTCTGCCCAAGTTCCCTTCAATGAGAATGGCTTGGTCCACTGTTGCTTCTAACATCATATTGTAGGGGGAAGTATTGTGAACATGAACTACAGAGAGATTTTTTTTTAATTTGGAGTATTACTGTGATTATTAATATAGCTTATTTATTTATTTATTTATTTTTGCCTTTCTTCAGTCTTTATCAACATGAATTTGAAATTGGGTATTGAATCTGGTATTGTCCTGAACACTAGCATCTCTAGAATATGTGACTCCAGGGGAGGAAAATTCCTCTACTGTGACACAATTAATGGTATTGTGTTGTATAGTAAGCATGAATGGCAGAAATCCAGCTAGTCTGATGAGGAATGTAGCTTCAGGTTCTTTTGTTGTAATATTCAGAATTGGTTTAATCTGTGTATAAAGCTTTGTTAGCGCATAAGATTCCATCATTTTAGAAGAGAACATGAAATACTATTTAGCTACTAATTGGAGATGGGAGGGGATATGGACATTTTCTTCAGAGTCTAGGAAACTATTGTATAGATTTCATTTAGTCACAGTGAAACTGTGAAGCTGGAAGCAGTATTATTTATGTAGGCGAACTAACTTTTGTGCATACTAATTTTAAAGTTTAGTACTAAAAGGTGCTCTCATCAAATTTGCAGATGATAGCAAATCAGGGGCAGAGTCAATGCGCTTGAGGATAGGGCTGCTATTCAGAGAGACCTTGGCAGGCTGGAGGAATGGGCCAGCAGGAACTTTGTGAAATTCAACAAGGACAAATGCAGAGTCCTGCATGTTGGAAAGAAGAACCACTGGCAACAGTACAGGCTGGGGAGCAGCTCTGCTGTCACAGTCTGATACTCTCTGATGAAGTTCTTTTAGATATTCCACACCTGGAAGGTTTAATGTTTGATACCAGATTTACTTATTTGAAGATATTTGACACTATAAGGAATTTTGATTTAGCAGAGTGAAACAGCAATATACTGAAAACACAATACAAGTGTAAGTTAGACTTAGCAGAATATAGCAACATACAATTGAATCACAATACGAACACGATTCTTATTACTGGTCTCTGTAATATGCTCACTGTCACGATGCTGGGGGACCCCAGTCACTGGGAAGGAATATGTGGGTTGAAACCAGCTGAAGCCCACTGCTATCTTGTTACCTGTTCAGTTTTTATACTCTGTCTTGGGTTGAGCCACCCACACACACCCATTCACCCACCCCAGTCTCACCAACTCAGGGAGACAAACTCTTTTGATTAACTCAGAGGAAAACATTTACACATCCAGTAGATCCACTCAAGTGATATAGCTGTTTATCTAAAACAAAGACCACCCTATGGTCCCCATTGTGTGGAGATAAATTCAGCTTTCTTTGCAACAGCTGTGGTCAGTCACACCTTACATTCTTCCCTGAGCTTAATGGGCACGTGGCCCTTGCCCATCTCCTCTGAGCTTTCTTCTATTGTAGTGGTTTATTGATAAGTAACATCTGCTGAAAAGGACCTGAGGGTCCTGCGGGACAGCAAGCTGCATATGAGCCAGCAGCATGCTCTGACAGCAAAGAAGGCTGACAACATCTGGGATTGTATTCACAGGATCAGAGCCAGTAGATTGAGGGAAGTGATTATCCCCATTTACTCAGCACTTGTTAGACTGCGTCTAGATCCTGTGTCCAGTTCTGCCCCCTTGCGATTCCGGAAAGACTGATGAACTGGAGCGAGCTCAGCAGAGGGACAGCAATGTTTGGGGGCTGAAGCACCTGCCCTGTGAGGAGGGGCTGAGGGAGCTGGGCTTATTCAGCCTGGAGAGAAGGCTTCTAGTAGCAATCTTGCAATACCTATGAGGAGCCACACGGTGGGAGAATGGAAGACCACAGACATAAATTGAAATGAGATGTTCAGACTGGATAAAAGGAAGAGCTTTTTCGTCATAAGGGCAGTCAAGGGCAGTGGAAGAGGTTGCCAGAGAGGCGGTGCTGTCTCTGTCTTTGGAGGTTTTCAAGACCTGACTCGGTAAAGCCCTGAATAACCTGGTCAGAATTTTCATTTCAGCAAGAGCAAAGAAGGATGCTTCTGGATATCCTGAAACCTGAGGAGTAACTAAGGGTTAAGAGAGCACTTCTGTTAGCTACGTGAAGTTCAAGTCCAACTGAGTGCCTCTTGTATGACCAAGCTCAAGTCAGAAGCCACAGGTTAGGCCTCTGGGTATATATAATATGCTAACTAAGGAATGAAAAACCAGTTCTGTAATTGTCTTAGATTTGCCTTTTAGAGTGTTCAGTTCTCCAAGTGCTCAACCATCTCAATATGAATAAACAAGCTATCTTAAAATCCCTTGAATAACTAAACATTTGATGTTCTTCTTCGTACTTCTGAAATGAGAGTTCATTTCTTTATCCCTTTTCATCCATCTATTKTGAGGTTTGATTTGATGTGAAAATTTTATCATAAGGTTCACTTAATGATAAATGTTAAATTCTCTAAATATAGTTATTTAGTATTTTTTTCCCCACTATCTTGTTTTAGTATTTATAAAGTAAACACTGGTAGAATTGCATACTGCCATTTATGATAGAGTCTGCTTTGCTAATTCAACTTTGGGCAAATTTCCTTCTTTTTTGGGGGCAGGTTTGTATATGATGAAATTTATTGCTGCATTTCAGTATGTTTGTTGGCAGTTGGGAATACTTCAAATGCAAATGTTACCTTTCTCCCAGAAATAATTCTTCCTATTCTAAATTGCTACACCTTAAATTAAGAGAAGATGTTTTTATGAGATGTCAGTCTAACATGGTACTTCATTTTGTGTTTTGCAAAGAAAAAGCTTCATGTTTGAATGCTTGCCCATTTATCTCAATAAGTAGCTGCTGAGGAATGCTGCAAGGCTGTGCAGATGTTTTTTATAATGGTAAAAGACTGTTCATGTATTTGAAAGTATTGGGTATGCTCTGATTATGATCAACTCCTACCTGATCTGAACTTGAATCAAACTTGGTAGTTGCAATAAATGAAAAGTGGCTGTCAGCCTAGGGCATAACAGAGGTGAAAACACTTCTAGAAATGAAAGCCAAGTTAGACAGGAATGGCTTTCCTTCCATTACTGAATTCATGTGTTTATCAATATTTGTTGATATACAAAGGCTTACCTCCCCCCCTTCCAATTTAAAATAATACTTCTAAGCCCTACTGTCCTCCATTTTGCTTAAGATTAATGCTTGGCACTTTTAAATCATTTTTACTGTCTCTGACCACATTAAAAAAAAAAACTTAACCCTTCACAGATGTTAGTAGAGTTAAAGCACAGTTGTTTTAACAGAGCACAGCAACAGCTTTGGTACAGGAAATGAGGGCAAATATCTTTTCCAGTGGAAACTATGGAAAGAATTTAAGTAGAAAGAATATTACCCAAACTGGAATTTGGTTAAGGTGGTAAAACTAAAACCTGTACGCTTAAGTGCTAAGGGACTTCTCTAGCACAATTAAGACATTGATTTTATATCTTATTCCAAACAAAGCTGGTCATAGTACAGAGCCTCCGTATACCTCTTTAGGACATAGATCCGTTACTGATTCAAAAAGCTGGCTGAATCATGAGCTAAGAGTTAATTAGATCTCTCTTGTCCAAATTCTGAGCTGAATGTGATCCTGGTTATAGCATGCAAGATCATGCTGATGGTAAAACAGCTTTTTAACAGGACATGTAATAATGTGTACAATTCAAGATACAGTTCTTGTTTAGCATGTTTAAAATGTTCAAGTTTTATATCTTTTTAAAATTATTAAGTGTCAAGACAGTTTCTCAAAGGTGTATTTATATCATGGAAAAATGGTGTTTCTTTTCTGCCATGTTTATGTCAAGTGATATTACATGTATGAGTTTGCATGTTCCCTATAATGATATCCTCAGGTCTGTGATATCCTTACTTAACTTACTTTAGGAGAAAACTTTCCAGTGTAGCTTACTATCATTTCAACCATTCAGTGTTTCCAACCATTTAAGCATCTCTCCCATTACTAATAGATGATGGGAGTGTCAGGRCAGACAAAGTCAAGGTAGGGCTAATGTTTAAAATAAACTATCATGTTTTAAGCCTTCTTGAACATGACAAAATGGTACATTAGTTAAAATATTAATGCTGATATATTCTTCTGTATAGTAGCAGTCCCACATTCCTAAAATCTTATTAATTAGTGAGAGAGTTATAAGAGGAATTAACCAGGTTACARTATATCAATGAGTATATTCATTGACAGAATACATTCAAAGAGCAAAGATTCCAGCTGGTTAGAAAGGTCTGTGGTATCAGCAGTAACAGGAGAAACTAGCCACTGCAATTCTGACCTCTTCAGAAGGCAGATTGTATTCCATTTCTGATTAACCACCTGTTGAGATCAAGAGCAGGTATGTTGTCCAGGCAGGATGTGAAGATGAAAACCCAGTATTTGAGAAGGAAAAGTTGTACCCCACCAAACACTGTGGGGATCTCAGATCTGCATTCCAGAGGGAGCAAAAGGTAGTAGTGGTTGATGATTCCAGCCTGAGAGCAATTAGGAGATTTGTCAGCCTAAAGTACTTGCCTTGCAGGTGAACTGTTTTTTTTTCTGGGATTCTTAATGTGAGGTATTGCTCACATGGTGAGAGCAATGGTTGGTAAGAGTCATCAGCACTAATGACCCCTACTCTGTACTAATCCTTCTAAGTTTGCTGTTGTCAAGAGTACTCTGAATTTTTACCATGGGATGGTGTTTCACAAGCTGTTCATAAAGTAGTGAGGAGCACAATGGATGCTAGAAGGCCGCAGAAAAACAGAAATAGCAACTTGGGAATTTGTTTAGAAAGTAGAGTGGACAGGTTTATTCAAAATTGTTGAAGGGTGGATTTGCAGGAGGAACAGATAGGTGGATGTTAAGTAACAGTGTACTGTTGTGGGAATTATGCTGAATAAATCATATGATCTGGAAGTCTTAATATATGGTTAAGGCTGCGGTACAATTGGCATGGTGACTTGGTGAGAACTTGTATAAATGGAATATTAATATAAAGAACTATAGCCTTTTCAAGAAGGACAGGCCAAAGAACTGGAAGGAGAAAGTATATGTATCTAAAATTTAGAGGAAGTTGGAGTTATTGAATGATCTGCTAAAGTTTAAAGGGAAAATAAGATGAGACTAAAATGGGTTCTACTACAGGGCACCTGAGCAGACAAATAAATGGATTCAGCATTTTTTGAGTGATTGGCAGAATATTCTAGAATTTGGTGATATGAAGAAATTTTTTAATTACCCAGATATCTGTTGAGAAAGGTATACAGCAGAATAAGTTTAACAAGCTTTAGAATATACTGGTGACAGTTTTTTGGGGGTAATGTCGTAGTGCTATTTTTTATTGTGGAAGGAGAAAGCAACTTGCTGGAAATTTTCTGTAGATGTAATTTTACATAATAGGGAAAAAGAGCTGAGAATGAAAGTGAAAGGCAGCTTGATTGAGGTGACAGTGAAATGATAGCACTCAGTGCTTAGCAAAGAAAGCAAAATAGAAACAATGGTTGTCAAGAAGAAGACTTCAGTAAGCTCCGGGAACTAGTAGGTAAGATCTCAGGGGAAAAAGGAGTAGAATGAGAGCTTTTTTTTGGAAAAAGAAAAATTGAAAATTGTAAGGTCACAAGTGAAGATAATCCAACTGCAAGGGAAAGATTGGGACTCACTTGTTGACTTCAAACACATGCAGAAAGCATATACAAAGGACTAATAAAGTTGGATTAATAAGGGTGAATATAAAAGAAAACCATGAGTTTATGAAGTTTAATGAGAAAGGTATGTCCAGGATAGCAAGATGTGTTTTAGAGATTCCTTGTAGTAAAAGGAGACATCACTGAAATGGCCACCATCACTAAAAAATTCTGTCTACAAGCAGTGCTAACCTTACTATTTTCAGTGTCGGTGGAGTAAGATCTCTGTCTGTAATAACAAATAAAAAGGTAGATTATGTAAATAACCTTGATGTTTTCAAATTATCTGGGTTTGATGGACATCATCAAACTTAAAATACTGCCTGAAGAAATATCAGAAATATTAATAGTTAAAATTAAAGATGGTTGGGTTACTGAGAGACTGGAAATGGTAGTGCTTTTTTTTTTTTTTTTTTTTTTTTTGAAAAGAAGGAAAAAAGAAACAGTTAATTAGTCAATTCAATTTAATTTGCTAGAAATTGTTTACAATAAGTAATCAATCTATTTTTATCCTGAAAAATAACAAGGACAAAACAGCAAACATGGATTTTTCAAGAAAAATAATGTAAAGCCAAAGGACTTTTTCCTATGACAGAGACATAGGAAAAAGCAGAAAGCATAGGAAAAAGCTTTTCCTAGCAGACAGAGACCATGTAGATAGAAAGAATAGATTCAAGTTGTGTTCAAATCTGTTTACATAACCTGGCTGGAAATATTAATGGTTCAGTGACAAAATGTCAGTGAAGTGTGGCTCCAGAGCGGTTTGTCCTTCACTCAGTTTTATTCTGAGTTATTATTATGTTTTATTATTATCTTTATAATATTTATTTTTACCCAGAAATTGAAATAAGCAGTCTGCTTATTAATAATTTTGGTAGCATGAAGTTGAAAGAAATTGTCAGTGTCTTTAAAAATGGGGATCATATAGAAATGTCCTTGCTGAACCACATCCTAATTTTTTTAGGCTAAGTGTAAGATGCTGTGTTTACTGCACAAATACAAAGGGGAACAACTGTGTAGGTGGAAAGTTTCTGGGGTTTATAGCAGATCATGAACTGCATGAGTCATCAATATCATGATGCAAAAATGTGGGACATCATGCTGTGATGTATAAAAAAAATAAGAAGTAATCCTGCTCTATGCAGTTTTGTGAGGCCTTAGCTAGAATCCTGCAGTTACAAGGACCTTATTTAAAAGAGGTGTGGACCATATGGAGAGAGTGCAGAGAACAGCACCAAACAACTTCTAGACCTCTGGATCAGAGATCTAGAAAATACCTAAATAAAAATGTAAAGAATTGGGCTGAATCTGCATGAAAGAGAGAACCCTGAGAGGGACGTGATATCCATCTTCAAGGACGTGCTTCTGCAGAATGGAAGGGAACAAATAGTTTTTCATAGTGAAAAAGAGAGCAATAGTMCTTGATTTGAAGAAGGAAAAAATCAGGTGAGATATTAAGAAAAAAATAAATAGCTAATGTTTTTGTGGAACCTTCATCCACTAGAGGCCTTTAAAAGAGGTCAGACAAATGTTCTATCGGAAATGACATGAGGATAGTTAATCTGCTCTGGAAGGCCAGGAACTGAAATAGGTGATCTTTTGCAGTGTGTTCCAGTTGACTTTTCACGTTCATTTCCAAAATGCCTAATTTTCTAAATGGGCAGAAGGAGATGTCACACAGGTAAGAGCTAGATGCGCTCACAATGTGGGGGACAGCATTAATAAGGAAACCGCTATCCTCATAGCAGTTACTTGTTAAAAGACCTGGAGTGCTTATGCCAGACAAGACTTTCTACAGGGAGGCTACAGTTTACTTGGGTCGCCAGTACATGTGTACCTGTAAGTTGTTGAATACAAACAATTGTACATCTGGAGGCAATCTAATAACAGTCACTTTGAGGTGAATGTAAAACAACCTCAGGCAGTAAAAAAAGAGAATTAAGATAAACATTCTTTGACTAAATGAAGATAGATCAGCATGTACTGTGTAGTGTAATTTATCAGAGATTTTTTTCATGGTGTGTTAACAGTTATATAACATTGCCAAGTAAATTATTTCTTTGATGTATTATATCTTTTATTCCTTTTCTCATTCTGTTGAATTTGAAAGCATTAAGTATGGATTTGATTCTTTGAGCAGTCATGAAGTCTCAATAAAAGTTAAAAATGCGTTGCAGCTCAGGATATGCAGTGCTAACTTAACCTGAGATGTGGAATTGATTTCACAGTGTGAATACCTTAATGTTGTATAATGAATCACTTATGAAAAGAATCAAACTTATTACAGAACAGTATTTTCCTGGTTCATTAAACAGAAGGATTGGTATACTAAGGTCCATCCAGTAACCCCCTTATTGCCAAAATAAACTCATAGGATTTGTAGTCAGTATGACAAACTTCTCATTCTTACACTAATATTTAGAAAAAGGAGTTGGGGGAAAAGCAGTAAGGACAATGACTTTGAAAAAGTCCATTTAGTAGTAGTAATACTACTAAATTTCAGGAATAAAACAAGAGCTTTAACCTAAGGCTGAGAGGATTAAAATAATATTTGAGCTATATGCTCCACTTGCATCTCATGATGGAACAGAGCAAGCATCAGTTTGGTTTTACTATGCGGATGTCATATGTTTAGACGTTTTCTAGAACCTCTGGAGTTTTTCCTAGCTTGCAGTCTAGGGCTTGCTCTTTGTGGTTGAAGAAGAAACAGTGTGAACTGGAGAAGGTGGCTGCTTTTTTGAGTCACTTGCATATACACTGCAGGAATTGGCATGATAACCAGCCAAATCCAGTATGTGCTTGGCAATTCAGCTGTCCTTAAAACTGTCGGTAGGGGCCGGGGGAAGAGAATGTATTTGAGGGCAGTGACCAGCAAGACTGACAGAGAAAAAACTCATTGTCCTGAGATGATTGGGGGATAAGGTAGAAGTACACAATTTCTGTATGGACTGATGCAATAAAGAATATGTTTTTTGTACCACTCTCTGCCATCTCTCATTTGGACTGTCTATGCTGCAGTCCAGAAGTATGACTCTAGTTTGATACTGGTACTTAGACTGCAGCAGTGAGACTGCTACTCATAATGGAACTGTAATTAGAATGGATTTAGCATGGACTGCAAGTGCTGTCTGGGATCCTGAATAGGTGCTATGCTAGCTAGCCCAGGTTGAGTTCTCTGTTGCTGCTGTCATTCCTTTGGATGGCAATCCAGACACAACTTTAGGAAGACTTGCATATGCATTTGATGTATTTGAGAAAGAGGAGTCTTGTACTAAAAAAAATTTTGGGTAAATGTCTAACATGATAATAATTTGCAGTGTAAAATTACTCAGATGAAATTCCTTTATTTTTTCATGTACTTATAATTTACATTAAGATGTCTGGGTGGTTTTTTTTTTTTTTTTTGAAGCTTTGTTTTGCTATCCATCTTACATAACTCAGTAATTGGCTGAGGATTTTGTTTTTGTTTTTTTACAGTAGTGAAGGATATAGTAAGTTTGTTGATCCCAGAGAAGGATGTAAATGTTTGTGTGTTTGTGAACCATGTTTTGTTAAACTGCTATAATGATATACCAAGACAGTAAGTGGGGTGCTGCTAAAGGAAAATTAATTAACGGGGTGTTAGATGAAATGTGAAATGGAGAGTCTTTCTTGTGCTTCTGGCACAGATAGTTGGACAACATGGCATACAAAGAAAGGTTGAAGGAATTGGGTAGTGTAGGAAAGCATAGAAAAGAGACGATTCAAAGGGATCTAATCACAATCTTCCAATATCTAAAAGGTAGCTGTAGAGAAGATGGAGGTACTCTCCTCACATGGATACTAGATAAGAGGCAATGGGCGCAAGTTGCTTCAGGAGAAATTCAGTCTGGCTATAAGGAACAAATTCTTCAAGCAGAGAGCATTTAAACACTGGAATAGGTTGTCCAGAGAGTTGGTAGAATCTTCATTGCTGAAAATAGTCAAGACTTGGCTTGGCAGGGCCCTGGATAACATGATCTAAGGCCTTGCTTTCAAAAGAAGACTGGACCAGATGATCTCCGGAGGTCCTTTCTAAGCTAGCTTTTTCTGTGATTCTTTAAAAGTAAGAAGCAGTGGAATTAAGCTTGTCCATGTAAGTTCAGTTTCTTTTTCTTATGCTTATGTTTTAGGATCAGATAGAAAAGATGTTGATTGACTCAGATGGCCATGAGCTTGTTAGAGAAAGAGTAGAAGACTGCATGTCTGATTATTCATCCCCATCTGAATAGCTCCATAGCCCCTTCCCTGCCACATGATCAGTATGGTTTTTTGCATAATCAGAATGCTGATGTATCACATGATGTGACTGACATTGTGCCAGTCAGGTGATTGGAACTGATTATAGTTCATTCATGCACAGATAGACTGGCAGTGACATGACTGGATATATAAGTATAAAATCATCATTTTTGTTTTATAACCCAGGAGGCTAGATAGGATCTTTGGGAAAGCAGGTTGCAAGAAGCAGATCATGTGAGACAGTTGAGTTCCTTTGTCATGTTATTGGATGTGAAGTTTTCAAATGCATCTAGGTAGCTTAAAAGTTCAAGTATTGGCAAAACTCATGCGCTTGTATGATATGATTTACAGGATCTGCTTTCAGCTGAGGGTAAGATGCAAGTGAAGGATTGCAAGAGAAATATTTTACCATCTTAAAGCAATAGTGAATATTGTGAAAATACCCTAGGTAAAATGCCATAGGATATATAGGAAGCCTAAAGGTCCTGCATTTTATGGAAAGATTTTCCCTCAAGCTGGGAAACACAAGTAGGTAGATCTAATGCTGCTTTATTAGAATTCCTTTTATACTTAGATGTAGGGGGTTGTCAAAGGAGTGGAGGAGCAGAAAAGGTGATAGACGAGGGTCAAACTGAAGTGGACCACACTGTAGTGGTTCTGAAGGATGTTACAGCTGAACAACCCTTCGAACAAGCCAAAATTTTAAAGGCAAAGAAGTGTTTTAAAACCTTTTGCCCTTTACCCTCATTAAGCCGTGAGTTTCTTGATGCTCTTAAAAGGCTCAGCATAGAATCTCACATCTGGATATTGTCTGTGGTTTTACTCGAGCTCTTTGTAGCCATATTACAAGACTACCAAAATGTGTAAGTGCAAGAGGCACATTAATACACCATAGTATTACCTCATGGTATTTTATATAATCTGAATTGTTCATATGTTCAAACTACAATGTTATGTTTAGATAGTATTGTAAAACGTGCAAGCTGATTACATKGAGAAAGCTAGCTTTGGCATTCATCTTTAGGAATGGTTTTAGTATGTTTAATAACACTGACATTTTCATTATAGTTTTGTACTTTATAGTGTGAGGCATGTACTGTGCAGTAGGGCCTATGTGGATAATTTGGCACTTTTACGATATATAGCAGTCAGGAATAAATAACAATAAGGGATTCAGTGAACTGCACTAACAAATCAGATGTCTGCATCAATGCATATGCAGAGATTAGAAGATGTGTGCTGATGAATAGGCAGCACCCCATTTGCTTATGTTAACTATCTTTCTCTGTGTGAGGTAAGTGATGAGAAAATGAGYATATAAGTGTATGTTCCTAAATTATAGGAAATATTTTATTAAGGCAGTAATAATCAAGCAGGTTGAATTAAACATCTCTTCATTTTTATGAAATATGTCATCTCTTAAGTGTTTAGCTTAATTCATCAATATTTATTCATCTTTCCATTATTTTATAGTGGTCTCACCGTTATATTTTTCTCAATAAAAACATTTTGTTTTAATGTTCAAATAATGTAACATTTAATCAAGTGCAATATCCTGCTGTTTCTAATTTCTCCTTTCGGAAGAAGTATATAATGCAATATTCTCTGCATTTTTGACTTTTTTTCTGCTTGCCTTTCTCAAACTCTAAAAATTTCTGCTGTAATCTTGATTTGCAAGCACTTTATGAACAAAAACAGCACTGCGAAGTGATCTGTAGAAGTGTTTTTTTTCTCATTTTGAGCATATTACAATACAGCATAGCTTGCCCATATTAGTATTCTTTCTTCCTAGCATATATTTTTTTATTCAAGGAATTTAGAGCTGTCTAGTCAAACTTTTTGGCTCCCTCATTCTGTCCCATAAATAGTAGCAGCTACATTTTTGAGATAGATAAACTAGAGTACAGTAAACTGCTAAACAGAAAAACTTCAGTAAACAAGCCAGGTGTAGAAACTAGAGGATCAGCATGCTTTACCCCTTATCAGTACACTATCTTTGGTCTTTATTTCACACATAATAAAAATTATGTATAGAACTTTTAGTAGTAAATGAAGTTTAGCAGGTTAAACTAATATACAGGAACATCAGAACGGTCACAGAAGTTTTTAAAATTTAGGATCTGGTTCACTTTTGGGTGAACACAAGGGGTTGAATAAGATGGATCATTAGTTCCCTGATTAGATTAGTTCATAAGACTGTCTTTGTCCCAAGATCTGTCGGTGCCTTTTACACGGTGCTCTAACCTCAGACAGGCATGGTTTAATACTATAGCTATAACCAGATGTAAACTCCTGGAGCAGGACAAGGTTTTCTTTCTCTTCTTCATTACAGTATGATCCTATATGTTCAGGCGGTTGGTAAAGTACTCAACCCTAATGGTTGTCCAACAGCCAAAAGGTTCACCTGCTGGTAGAACTCTCAACCCGTAACTGCTTGTGTCAAATAAAGGGACTTCATTTGGAGAAGAGAAGCTGTCCTTTTATTCTGACATCATTATGTGTGTTATATCAATGTCCTAGCCGATGTCCACCGCTGATTTTTTTTCAAAGAGTAATCTCTTAAAGTTTTCAGCATGAATTTTTTTCTAAGTAATGAGAAAAATAAATCTTAAGTTCCTCGTTATATAAATGATTAAAATTCTTTGATCAGTCTGGTTATTATTCCCTGATATTTTTAAAAGATGGATTTTTCCATATGGTTCATTTTCATGAACACATGGGTCTATTTTATGGTTGTGGGAAACACTGTCATCCAGATTTTCTCTGCATGTCTGAGAGTCAAAGGTTGGGGATGTTTTTATTATATAATTGACTACCTAGTGCTGCAGAATAGGAATTTGTGTTGTACAAATCCACTTCACTTACTAATTTATTCTTATATTTTATTGTTTTGTTTTCATCCTGATATTTCTGTTTCTGTGACTAAGCGAATAAACGATTAGAATTAATTGATTAGGCACATGGTGTGTATATACATGCATCCTCACAAACTCACTCTCCTCTCCCCCCTCCATATGTGGACTTAAATCACTGATTCCTTGTCATTAGTGAATTTTTGTTTGGTAAGATCCTCATATTATGAATATCTACCAAATAAACCCTAGGAACATCATGAGAAGAAGGTATGTACAGTGGGTAGGGCAACTCTGCTCTCCAACCTTGGGCAAGTCAGTTAAAACTGGATCCAGTGAATGTATTTTACCTTCTGGACTTTCTCTACCGTTCAAAGGGAGKATTAGGTGGCTTAGAATAATATTCAGAGCAGTAAGTTTACTGAGCTGGGAGTAGCCTAGGGCTAACTGATAAGAACAAAAAAATGTGCCTGGACTCTCACCCTCTCTGGAGTTCAGGTATTTTATGTGGACTCCTGACAGGTGCCTTTGTCTTCTTAAGATCTAAAACCTAGAAACTCTGAAGCTAGGCACATTTAAAACATTTTTATTTCAAACAAGTAAGATCTCTTTTACTTACTCCATTTAACTTATGGCTCAAACATTTGCCTAGCAGTGGGAGAACTAAATTTAATTCTATGTCACCTTGCTGTTTCAAACTACATCTGTCRTCTTCTAAGAGAAAGCCATCCATCCTCAACAGGCTATAGAACAGATTCAGTGCAGTACTGTCCTTAACTGTAGTTGAAACTGGGCTCTAGAATGTGTCGAAAGTGAAGCTTTTTGGGGCCAAACAGAGCAAGCCTAGAAAGGTGCAAAACATTATGACCTAGTTTTTAGGGCATCCAGCTCTGACTGGGAAGACTGACATGCCTCAGTCTGCCTTCCCAAGAATGACTTGGGAAAATACCGAAATGCATTGGTCATATCCTTCCTCTTGTTATTCCCTTCATCCTCCATCTTTCTTTTAATGGCTTGGGGACTAAGCATATTGCTACCACTAAACAATATGAACTAGACCCATGTAAAGCCAAAAGTGAATGACCCATAAGAATACTTCCACTAACGCATAAAATAAAACATAGATTGCATCAAATGCATCAGGTACATTAAAAGAATTCTCATATCAAGTGGTGCTTAGCACCATAAGGGGACATATAAATGAACAGATTCCACAAGGCAAGAACAAGCTGTTTGTGTCTCCTGCTGACAGATCACTGAGATCCTCAATAATTTATTCTTAAAATTCCAGAAAGAATGGATTTCTGACACCCCAAAATGGATAGAATATCCTTGTGTCACTCATAACCACAATGTGTCTTTCTTAATTAAAACTCATTCATTTTAGCAATTATATATAGCTCTCATATTGCACCAACCAAGCTGGTATACACACGCCTAATCACATGTAGTAGAGGCTACACTGCTACACTTTACGCTTTTCCCGTAAAGAAAAAAGTGCATCAAGTTTAGCAGTGAATGTCCTTGGTTAAAGAAGACTTTTAAATATTTATCATCGGCCATAAGCTTCTACTATTTTGTTTCACAAAGTATAACCTGTTGTTTTCTCAATATATTTCAATAGGAACTCTCTATCTAAACTGATAAAATGAATAAGCAGCTTTCTGCTAAGTGCCTGGAAGATACGTGCAAAATACTTGACTGTGTCATTGCCTACTGATTCAGCAGCTGTGATTCCACATAAATGAGAGTAGTGTAGTATTCTGTAAAACCACCAATGTCATCATTAATTCTCATCAGAAACACAGCTGTGAACTTTGGTTGTTATTTTTACGAAAGCAACTGGGCAAAAAAATTCCATTGTGCAGGAAAGAGAGTTCCAAGCAACTGGGGTGCACAGGGCTTTGTGTTTAAGCCATTGACCTTGTAATTTGATCACACAGACTTTTTGTAAATGAATCTTTCAGATCTTATGAGTGACACGTGAACTTTGACTTCATGGGCAAAAAACAGACTCAGTTCCAGTAGAGTCACCTGTATCCTAAATGCATGATGAATTTACATAACTTTATTTTGAAAAACATGAGTCTTTTGGTGCTTGCTTATCTTTTGCTAGGAAAAAATTAGACTTTTTTTCCCCCTTTTGGGCAGTGGTGTGCCTAATGAAGTCAGTGAGATTATCCTGACTTAAAATGAGTATTAGTTGAATTGTCACAATCTGCATTTAAAAATACGTATTTTAGCCATTCTTATAGCAATTATATGTTTCAAATTGCAAAGAATTAACTTTTCTGTGAGCTACAGACAGCTGTACCATGTTATTTTTTGGTAATGTGTTTGTTGTTTCTAGCATTGTTTTAATTTCCCTAAATGTAAAACTTCTTAAAATGAGTGTTTACACAGCTGTTTTGAATTACATTTTATATATGAGCATGTTTAGCAGCAAATGGGTGAAAAATTGAAACACTAAAAAATTCCTAACTCATCAAGATAATTTTAAAAATATGAATCTTTTTTTCTGTTATAAATTGTTTAGATTTCTACATGGACAACATAATTATTTTTGGCCCTGGAGCAGAAAAGCATATACACTTATGCTTAAGTCTAAACTTTTTTAGGCTATCTGGTTTCCTGTACATCTTTCACTTGGCATTTGGCATTCTTCTTGATGATGAGGAGTAAGTATAGGAACCTGCCCAGTGTGGTTGTGTTACCTGTCAAAGGCCATCCTTACTTTTAGTTACAAACACATAGCTGTCTCTTATTTACCAGGCATGGGTTTACCAGGAAAGGAGCATGCAGAGGGAGGGAAACATGCGTACTACATCATTGCATTATGTATCTGTTGGCCCAAAGCTTCCATAGTCAAATGAGAATATCTGTCTCTGTGAAGTAAGTAAAGTCCTTCTTGCTTATTTTGTATAAACAATATATGCTTCTAAGCATATGAAAGACCTATGCTTCTGAGTACAGGAATTAGGATAATACAAATAATAACAGTAAGGAATTGCAGCATTGCCCCAAAGAAAACAAAGGAGGTTAGTTCTCCTACCCTGTGCATAAAATTTATGCTGTTTCTAGTTTGGCAAGGTCATAAAATACATGGGTTTCACTCATAATAATATAGGAGTTTTATCAGCCTGTCAGGAATATTGTCATTGGTACTGTTGCACATTTGCTATATATGATATACAAGCCTGAGGAAAAACTATAAGAGTTTTAATAAGGAGTCAAAACTCAGGTTTACTTTAGTAGCTCAGTCCTACTGAAGAGTGAGCTTTGTAGTTAGAAAATGAATAATACTATCATTTTGCATTTCTAATTTTATTGAGAACGCCTGTCAAACACTAAGTAATAATAGATAAGCACTTGTTTTATCACAGTCTTAGCTTTTTTATTGTTACATGGTAAATGTAAATTTCCTGGTAATGCATATTTTAATATTTCAGGGTTAAACTCATATTCTTGCACTTAAAGAAAGGATTGTTTTCCTCAACAAAACTAGAACGGGTACAAACAGGCTTGAAACTCCAAATAAAATGTTTTCCCTGGGGCAATGCTGTTCATCACACTCTTCCTAAAGGCTTTCATTTTTTTTGTTTTGAATGCAAATAGAAGAGCCAGATGCAGGTATCTCATTTCAAAATACCCTGCCATTATTTAGAGAAGAAAAAGATTCTTCATTATTCTCTTTCTTTTTTAAAAATCTATTTTCAGCACTCCATAGAATATATGCCCACATTGACAAGCACAGCTGCAACCTGACATTCCCTATAGAGACTTTGCACTTGCCATGTGGCAGCCAGCTCTGCCAGACGCAAAAAGCCCCCAAATCTTTATCAATTCTTTCTCTGACCTCTCGTGAACAGAGACTCAGATGTGGCAAAACCACCCACACCCTTGCTCATTTATCTATACTCATATACAGAGATTTTCTCTAAAAAGCAATGACAATTTCACAGCTTTTAAAACGGTGTTCCTCAGTGAGTATGAACTCATGTTGTGAATTGAAGGGTCAGAAATATTTCATGAGCACTAAATGGGAGTTTGCTTTCTTTCTCTTTTTAAAGGGTTTAATAGTCCTGCCATTGCAAACTAGGATTGCAGTTCACATAACTGCAAATGTTACCAACTTTCCTTTCTTTTCTCCACAAGTTTTGTAATTTTTGGTGCTGTTAAAGTCCTAGATTTTTGCAGTGCCATAATTTCACAAGAATATTTGCTTCTGTTTAAAAAGAGAAATAAAGCAAGCCTTTTCTTCAAACTGTAACACCTAAAAGCTCAAACAAGAAAAAATCCAGTTTCAAATGTGTTAGACCTGATATTTTTGGAGAGGTGTCTGGACTCACAGTTTTTGTGTGACTGCTTTTGCCAGTACAGCATATGCTTTTTAAATTAATCTTACGAGATCAACTTCAGCTACAGGGTAATGAAAGCTAAGCCAGTGTGGTACCTTATAGGACTTGTTATTTAAAAGTAGGTGTTGTTACAATTCTGTTACTAAGAAAAGGACTTAGTAAATACTTAGTAAGAAGGCTATGTTTACAAAAGAAACTGTATTTTTTTCCTTTACTCAGATAGTTGAATGTACACTACCTGTCTTACTTCACTACAGAACACATCTTTTTTCTGTATCCTGTTATTCCATATACAGCAGAACTTCCTTTGTTTCGAATTTCCAGTATTAGGAAAGAATATTTCTGTCCCCAATAATATATCACTGGTCAGGTTTACAGTATACAGACATACATGTTATATGGAAGAATTCAGTATTCAGAGGTACCTGCTGCTATTGATAAACAGAGCCAATAAATAAGAATCACTTAAAAAGATCTCCCTGGAGAATGTCAGGCAATATGGTCTGAACTCCTTAATACGTAAGCTATTATTTTGCCCTTTTTTAGGCTTCTGGCAATAGCTGCTTTCTCTGAATCTTCATGGCTTCCTGCTCATTGGGCAAGTTGCTGTTTTTAGGGACTTTCAGCCACTTAAATGCATGGGTCATATCAATCATGTGCTTGTGGTTTCTCTGTTTTCCTTCTTATTGGAGGGACGTTACTTTTACTGGTGTTTCAACACTTGCAGTGAAGTGTTTTATATGATGAAAAAACAAATCTCCATGCCCTCAATTTATTCCTATTTATATTTTCTGTTCCTCCAATAAGTTATAGACTGTATTTGACCTGTGAGTGTTCTTAAAATCTTATGGTACTTAGTTACAGAGTTTTAAAATTGATATATAGGGTTCTGTGGCCCCATCACGCTACACTGTATCTACTTCTTGGAAAATAAAAGCCAACATGAGCAAAAAAAAGTAAAATAAATGGGTTTTTTTGTAACAGAAAACAGCTGCAACCACATCAAGGCATTTTTGTCGACTCCGTTGGCTTTGCTGAAAATTAAAGCCATAACTTAATAATATTCAAGGAAGATAGTTGTATGAAATTAAATCTGTTAGATGCTTAATAACAAACAACTAAAAACACAAAATCGGATGTTTAAAAAACTCTTTCTGAATGTTAAATAACGTAATTACTTGCAGCAATCTTGCGCCTTCTGCAGAGGCCAGAAAATGAAAGTCTTATTCAGTGTAATAGATCATAAATACCGGTTCAGGAATTCGTGTCTTATGTTTTTGCACATATGTACAGTGTGTGCAAACAAGAATTGTTTGTTTTTATAACCTAAGAAGAAGTGAAAGTACATGGAATCAAGCGCTCTAAAAACCGGGGTTAACAATTGACTGAGGGAGATTTTAGAAATGAGAGAAAACTTATACAGTGACTCTATATAGTACAATGATTATTTTTTATCTACAAATGCAGCAGCTTAGATGAGCTAAACATTGAACTGGTCTGAAATTAGAAGAGTTGAATTCTTCTGAAGCATCTTTTGATATCCTTAGAATGGATTGATTTTAAATTCAAGGTAATATAAATCAGAGACTTTACCATAGTTTAGTTTTTAAATCAAGTTTTTTTGCATTATGACTTAATTTTTTTTTATTCTTAAACTTTTACTTATTTTCCTAAAGAACAGTTGATTCTTACTGTTTAGTGACTACTAGGTTATGTTGGTTTTCAATTAAATATGCCCACTACGCTAATTCAGTACCTCTTTTCCCTAGCCAAGAAAAGGTAGCAAGCAAAATTTCTTCCTTTGTAGATTCTTACTAGAAATTTGTGCCCTGCTGCTTTTGGATGAAAAGCGTAGTTTAGTTCAGTAGCAAGACAGCAGCATTTTAAAAGCATTGAAACTTAACTAACAAAATTTGTTGCTATATAGGATATACACAAGTCAAATACTCCATACAATCAAAACCACGATATAAATTTTAGGACAAGAGATGCCAGAACACTACAAACACTGGTTGTAGTTAGAGAGAGGAGAATGGAGTAACATTTTAGAGTTTCATTATGATTTTCTAAATGTTTTCAGCAAAAAATTAGCCCTGTTTAAAACTAACTGATTTCCTGATAACCGAAAATATTATCTACAGTTACCAGTTCCAATGGCTCCAAGAGTCTCCAAGATTTTAGAATACTAGGTCTCTTCTTTCTTTTGTTTTTATTCATCATCAGAAGATGAAAACAAGTTTTTTGTTCTTCCAGCTTCTGTTTAGTTTCTCAAATTCAAAGGGAACAGTATTGAACTGAACAAAAGAAAGTAAATTCAAATGCATAAAATATCTCTCAGCACCTGCAAAAGAGACTATAGCTATCAAAATTTGGTTTATCAACTCATTTAACTTCAGACTCAGCTGCTTACCTAGGAATACCTCCCAGCCACTAATTTAACCCTCTTTATAAGTTTGACAGCAAAAATGTATTGTTTGAATATAATTTTTTATTTAATGTAGAATAGTTATATGTTTTAGTAAGGTCAAAGTTTAACAGATTTAGCCATAGTTTCACAGTCCCAGGTGTTTTAGTGAAAGATTATTTAAATAGGAAAAATAGCTCTCTTTTAATTTAAAATAGAATTTAAAAATAATTACGATTACCCTTTAATTTCTTTTTTCTTTAGATATCATATATAATATATTCACAGTTTCCTTTGCTATTAGTTTGTCAACCATTTGGTTTGCTGTGTAAAACCTACTATTCATAAGTAAATCAGTTAGTTACTAAAATATTTGGGTTTACACTATAACATTAAATAAAAACTCACTTAGCTTTCCTTTAGAACACACAGGAATAAATCCCACATAAATCTTATGTTGTATTAGCACCTAACATTAAAAAAAAAGCCACCATGCTAAGGCAAATACAGATTTTAAGGAGTTTATATATGTTATTTTAACTATTTACATTTGAATGTAGTCTCCTCAGTACTGTTTAGGATCTAAAATACCATACTTGCTTTAGTTAATGAAAACGGATCTTTCAAAGTGATGATTTTCCTCAGATGCATGTATGCATGTATAGGGAATTGTGAGAAATAATTATGCAGAAGAATCTTTAATTACAGATTTTTTTTTTTAATAATAGATAGTTGTCTGATAGGAATCTTGGGAACTTCAGATCTGTGTGACATTTTCAAATTTTGTTTCCTTGAAACTTTGGTGAAGACATACAAATATAGATTTTGGTGCCAATGTGTGAAAATTTCAGCTCTAATATGCAGGCACTTAGAAAGTGTTACACAACTTGTAGACCAAAAGTTACAGCGAAATGAAGCTAAAATTGAAAGTAAGCTTCAGAAAATGAATAATAAAAAGTATGACTTGGATGTTGTAACAATTCAAAAATTAAGCTTTTTGGGCCTTTAAAAATTATAAAATTGTATCCAGATACTTATAAGAAGAAATCCATCCTTGTAGCCACCAAAACCCTTCATTATATCCCAGTGCAACACCATGCAGTAACTCTATAGCTTTGAGTAACGTAGCTTAGTGTCAATGTTATCAAATGAGAAGAAAAAGATTTTTAAAGATATTTTAGCTTTCTATTTTTTTCTACTTCTGTCACCACTGGCAGCCAGTTGCTTTCCCTTTCTAGAGTCTACAGGGTGTGGCATAGATGCTGAAGTGCAGTCTTTCATTATTTGCACATTCAAACCACAAGCAATTGATTGGATACTTTTGAGAAAGAAAAAAACAAGTATTATACCTCTTTGTAATGACTAAAAAATGCATGTTTAAATTAGTTTTGTCTGCAAGAACTTGTAATTATTTTCACATGTATGACCTGCAGGCTGTTAAAAAACAAAAAGAAATGAACTGCTGCAATTCAAGTGTCTCTCCTTCACAATTTTCACTTTTTTTTCTTGGTGTCTCTTGCTACTCTAAATAAGAGTAAAATTATATAAACTTATGTCCCCTTTTGATTTTCCTCTGCTAAGACTTCTGTCTGTTAGAAAAAAGAGAAAAATCCTGTAGGTTTTATTAATTTCCAATTTATTAATAAAATTAAGTTTATTTTCATTTCTGAATTTTCCTAGTATTTTTTAATTTATTTTTGCCCAGAGAATTTATGAAATTCTGAAAAACGATTCCATGAGCCTCATAGTGGTTCTGATGTTGTGGTTCTGATGGCTCCTGATATTACAAGTTTTAATTTTCTCTTCAGTCAGTGATGTTACCAGATGCTCACTAATATCCTCTCTCCTTTTTTTCTTGGTGTTCTCATCTGTTTCTTGCCTAGATACTTTTGTCCCTTCTGCTTTCTATGTATTAGCAGCAGCTACAAAAAACTGACTACCAGACCTTTTCATTTTCCCATGCACAAATAGTGGAATAAAATAGAGAAGGGAAAAGGTGTAACTAATAGGAGGAAGGCTAGCAGATGGAGGAAAAGAGTCTAAGCAGAAGATTTTCTTGTGTGGCTCAGGAATCCCATTCCTGCCTTCGTAAAATTTATTTATTTTCTGAAGCAATACAGAATTCCCCAACCCCCCCAAACTGGACTTAAGCACAATACCACCAGATGGTGAATCATGACTGTAGCACAAGGAGCTCTTAATTTCTGTATCCATTATTCAGCTTCCTGTCTTAATTTTTAATGTCACCCAGTCCATACAAGTTACCATCCTCTCCAGAAACAGCTTCACTGAGTTGAAAGCATGTTTATGATCTATTCTAATTATAGTTTTTCTCGTTACCTTCTGAAATAAGCCTTGCAGAGGAAATATTCTCTTCTCATGTTTTTTAAAGCGAACAAGCAAACACTGAAATCCTAACATAACATGCTGGGCATGTAGGAATTTCTCTGTAGAAGTGATTGTATGGCTCTCATAAGGATATATCCCCATAATGTAAATTAGTTTACAAGTTATGGATACCAATAATGACTTTCATGATGCAAAAGAACTTTGTCTTTCTAGCGTTTTTGAAAATTGTAAGAAGCTTTTTAACAATGACGTGATGTCTCTGTATTTGTATGCAGCGTGTTAATGGTCCACAGCAGTACTCGCTAGTACTGTTCGCAGGCAAGCGCATGGTACTTTGTTCCGTGAAGGTGAGGCCTTGCAGTTGATGGTGCATGTTGAACTGAGTATCTAATGTGGAGATACAAGGCAAAGATTGCCTTCTCAAAACAGGGTAGAGCTGGGTGTTCAAGAAACTATTAACCAGTCAGGAATAACTAAAACTTGCAAAAAACTTCCAGTGCTGATATGTCCAAAGTTAGAATGTTATTTCAATAGATTCACGTACTTTCGAAATGGAAGATTTTGCCAGGAGGAGAACAGTTACTTTTGAATTGACTGTTACAGCCCTACGTTTCAGTAAAAATATAACTAAATTAACTTTAACGCACCAAAGTGAATTGTTTCAAGCAAATAAAGCATTATAAGAACTGTTCATTGTAATACTTTCAGCAGCAAAATATAAATATAAACATGTATATATAAATATAATCAAAATATAAATTTCTCCCTGCTACATGAATCCTTAAGTAGTCCTGGCTTTCTAGTGTTTCTTCATTTACTATGTGCCATTTTATGATTATTTACTCTAATTAGAAATAATAATCCTGAACTATTAGCTTTCTCCACATGCTTATATCTGGTCTCGGTTGCTGTGTAGACATGGAAAACAATCCTAAAGCTTTGAACTTGCAGGTCCAGAGTCACAGCAGGTCTGTCCATAGCTAACTACAAGTTTGCATTCCTACCACATGCAGTAAGATTTTTTTCTATAGACGCATGTCACCRAGGAATTCAGCAGAGAACAAGAAATCTTAAGGTGGAGAAGGGCCACAAGTGTGTGAAAAACTGGCCACACATAAGCAGAAAACGTCATTAGAAGGCTCCTAAACTCCTGGCTAGGAATTAGTTTTTTGGATCATTAACAGTAAAAAGCCTTGGAAATGAATAGGACTCAGTGTCCTATTAAAAATTAGCCAAAACAATTAAAAGGTTTTCCAATTTCTAGTGGGAACCAGACCTAATAGCTCGTTTTCCTTTGTCTAGAGGGCTGTTTCTGCATTTTCTGTTACATTAATTTTATGTCCTGTGGCTTTTAAAGACGTATCTTTGAGTATTTTTTTCTGTATAGAAGTTGTAAATTATTTTACAGTGAGGACAATGAAAGCTTGGGAGTAGTAGAATCTAGTATCATCTTAAACCTTTACTATCGATTCCAAGTTTTGGTGTTCAACTATTAAAATTAACTGAGATTTTTTTCTGGTAATTGTGTACAAATGTATATGTTGGAAACTCCTAATACAATTACTGTATTATGGGACCCCAGGTGTTATAACACTCATTTGGTTGCAAATGCACAACTAATTTTGGTGTGAGCTGTTTCTCCTTTATTTTGCTTAGCTGTTGCATGTTTTCCTGAACTCAGTTTCCTGATTTCAACAACAACCTTTCTGCTTTCATTTCAGTATAAATTTCTTACTGCTGGTTACCAATAGATGACTCATAGACATTTAAGAGATATCTTTTCTTCTGTGTGTTCTTCCTTAACTCTAAAATGACTTTGGCACAGGATAATTGCAAACAGTAAGCTTTTATTATTTTAAAACATAATTTTGTTTGAGAGGTATGTTAAATACTTTCTCCTTATTTCATTACAAGCACGTCTTATAAAATGATCCAAAGGAAGGAAGAGACAAAGACAGTAGAAAAATAAATAATATTTTACTTTATCTGCTTTGCCTGCAGGCCTGCCACTCAGGAAGAATACAAACCCACAAGTTACCAAACACTTTCAAACTGCGTAGCTGTTATAGTCATTCCCCCCCCTGTTGGCCTTAGGCCCTAAATCCCCCCACCTGGCCCTTTGGTAATAAAGTAATTAGCTTCTGCCTCTACGAGTTAATTGTCAATACAAGCTGTATGACTTTCCTCATAAAAGGAAAAAGGAAAAATGAAACTTGGAGGAGGAAAAGAAGATTGCAGTTTGGGGGGGGGGGGAGTGAGGAATAAAGGAAAAAAGAAAGGCAGGACAAGATGATCTTCCTCACTGCGCTCATTTTTTACTCATTCATTCACACCAGATGCTGAATTCCTTTCTGTAATCAGTGAATTGTCCTGTCATTAACATTATATTAACTCTATATGGTCTTGGCTAAGAGCTTTAAGATATGTAGGTATGGAACCAGACTCTCAGAAAGCATGTGGGACTCCATGTGGTTTTCCAGATGTGAGAATCTTCTTTGGTATAAATATAGTTATGGTTGCATTGCATAATATTCTGCTGTGTGGATATGCTTACCCTAGATGTAACTGCGCCCTCAGAAGTAGTATTACTATATTACTGTGGGGCTCTACCTGAGTGAATGTATCTTGCTTCTTATAGTGAGAGCATTCTAATAGCGAGTACTTGCAAACAGACATTGTCCTGCGAGTTAAAACACCACTTCAAGAAATGTAAAGGATTCAGCATGGGCTAGTAGATTAGGTTTAGAGTGAAAGTTTGGAAAGATCCAAGTTTCATTTTTGATTTCTCATGTGTTTTGCTGCTAGTCATTTTCCCCTTTCTGACTTATTTTTCAACAGTATTTTCTCCACTAGGATTAAAATTCAAAAGTCTGAGAAGAGTTTGAAGGAGTCATAATTTTGTCTGATATCTAATTAGGTGTTCAGTGCTTATGGCTGCCATTTAATTTTAGTTATATAATCAAAATTACATTGACTGAGATCAAGATTAGTTGGCGCTCGGTATAGTTACCTGATTTTTTGTTAATCTAAATGAAGCTGTCTGCACACAACAACAGTCTGTTAAGGACTTGTGTTTGTTTAAAAACAATAAACATCTCAATGTCTTTGACACAATTATCTTCTGCTGTACTTATTGAAAGTGAACTCAGAGTGTCTTTGGGAATGATACGGGTGTGTACGGGAAGAGACCAATTAAAAAAACAAAGTTGAATACATCTATAAAGCTCAGTTTCAGTGCATCGAATAGTGCCTGAACTGTAAAGTAATCAGGATGTAATAGTGGCTATTAGCTATCATCAATGTCTGAAAATTTAAATACAGAATGGTGGTGGAAAGTGAGCCTGAATGTGTCTTATTCATTTTGTAGTGTCAGCTTGTAATTTTTAATACCCAGAACAAGTCTAATAAAGGAATAGTAGTTTCTTCCTGACTGAAAATTTTCCCCATTCATTGATATGAATGAACAGTTTTCAGATGTAATTCATACACTCTGTGCTGCTCAGGCTGTGGTCTCATCAAGTCACATACTTCAAACAGGGTCATGTCTGTTCTGTAGTTGGATAAGAGACCTTCAGGAAAAAAATTAGATAGAGATTTGATGTTGATATTTCCTTTAAAACAATACTAGCTCCATGCCCCAGCATAATGTAGGCTTTGTATAGTAGTCATAGTGCAATGAATAAAATCATTATTTGATGAAAAACCCTGCAGCCTTAGGGAGTTCGTTAAATTGTCAACTAATCCATTGTCTCTTGAAGGTTGGGTAGAACCAAAGTTTTGATTTTAGAAAACAAAAGTAAATGTGTTTGATAACTTTTCAGTAAATGTTGCATAGTACCTAACTATTTATTTTATATATATATATAAAGATATGATTGTATCTTTTATATCTCACATTTTGTGGGCAAATATATTATGCATATCTAAAATATGACTGGTATTTTTGTCATTACCAGCTTTACATTGTTTAAATTTAAATTGTTAGGGGGTACCAAGAAACATTAAGGCTAACTTCCCATTGCAAATCCTCTCTATGGAAAATGTCCTTTCCTGTTCTTCACCATTACCAGCTAATGTCAGTCATTATCTTTAATATCAGCTTTTAAGAAATGTCCAGTAAAGTAAACCTCTATGATAAAAATGATTAGCATTTGCTATTGTCTGAATAAGAAACTGACTGAAAAGATATATCTGTGAGCTATCCAAGCAATGGCAGCTCTAGAAAGAAGTAAGATTGTAATACAGAGGAATGGGCTTCCTTCTGTCATGCACCATAGGACATACTTTATGTGTTAGGTCCTGTAGAAGAGTAGATGATGTGTTTTTTGTCACATGTCTGAGAGAAGCTATATGTTGCATTTCTACAGTGAGCAGCTAGGAATAGTCTAATCAAGACGTGACAACTTTTGTTGGGCTGGTGCTGTTCAAAACCGTTGCTGACCTGTRTTGCCCTCATGGCCATTGCTGACCCCAATTGTATTGCCCTCATGGCTTAAAGTCTTTTAGCAATGTGCAATTTTGGTTTCAGTAGCTAAAATCTTAAAGTGCGTGTATGTGTGTATACACAACACATCTGCATATAGGAGAAAATATGTGCTTTGATAATTAAAACTGATATCTTGTGGAAAATTCCAAGTGAAATGAAAGGCTTCTCAGTGTCTCATGGACATCAGGCTTCTTTCTGAACTATCAGTGTATAACCTATCTAGAACCCAGTGGAGATGTTACGTAAATGGTAGAATTATGTATCTGCATACTTAAATTCAGTTTGAATTCAAAAACACTGGTAACAGTTTAAGAGTTCTGCCAGTGCTTTTCTATCTCTCAAACTTTTATGGTGCTACTTTTCATTAATTATATTTTGACAGAAAAAATTCTTGCCCTATTTTTTTCAGACTGAAGAACAAATGGGCCTCTCTGAAGAGCAGCTTAAGACCCTTCTGGAAGAATGTATGCCATCTCAGAGAACAATGAGCAACGTTACCATGCCAAAATCTCAGGAATCTCTTTCTTGTGGATTAAGTCCTCCTTGTTACACAAGTCAAGACTCCACTCTTCACTCCCCATTTACTCTTTCCAAAATGTTAGCTGAAGACCATATTGTAGGGATGTTAACAGATCAGGAAAAGGCTGGACTTGAAGACAAAAGCTTATGTGCTAATGCAGAGAGTGAAATCCCTGGCTACTATCTCAGCAAAGCATTGGTTGATCATAATTTATCAAAGGATTCACTGGCCCAAACAGAGGAACCTGATGACCTAGAAGGTTTACAGAAGATGGGAGATAAGAGTGTTACTGAAGGTTACTTTATGTCAAGAGCACTCAACACAAAAAAGTTGAAGAAGCCTTCTTTCTTGGGTGAACCATTATGTTGCATCAGCATGAACAATGAGCCATGCAGGGAGGCTGACATTCTCAGCATACCACTGCAAACCAAAGGAGGTGAGGCTCTTAACAACACTTTAGAACAGGCTTTTGATTATGATGAAAAACCAAACAGGTTCTCACCAAAGGTATGCACTGATACACACTGATTATTATCATAGGGCAAAGATGTACTTTTATAAAACATAAAACTATGCCAAAAATGGTACGCATGAAATAACAGAATGTTTATCAAAATCTTTGCCCTGACATAATTGGCTGTGAGACTAGAACCGTTATGAAATAAAATGTTGATGGTGATTAATTCTGTGAGCTGGAAAACACTGTTAGTCAACAGTGTTGACTAACCACATATGGATTATCTTTTTGATAATAGAAAACCATGTTCACTCTTTTGTGGAGAACAAATAGTCTCTCGATAGTTGGTATGACAATTCACACAAAAATCCAACAGTGTTTCTTGAATGTTTTTAATGAGGTAAACTGTAGTATAGAAACAAACACAATGTAGCTATATTACAAAATAATAAGTTGCTTTCAGGGAATTCAAGCTTGCACATAGAAGATACCAAAATGAGTAAATATTGCATAATTTCTGTAAATTACTTTTTGTTCAGTAAAGGAAGAACAGACTTGAACCAGTGAAAAATTAAATTCAGCCTGTCTGGTGCTATAATAAGATCTTGGATATTTCTCTATTTTTTATGTCCTTTACTTAAATGCAATTATATAATGATTTTGTTACATAAATCTCCATTTACATTTTTAGCCAAAGACCTCTTCTCTTTCTGGAAAACAAACTGTTCGAATAAGCCAGATTTTAGCAAGTGCCTCTGTATCTTTAATTTCTTTCATAAAAATGTAGACAGTATGAAGATATTTATGATTAGAGTGCTCTAGTTTAATTGTATTAGGAATAAATAATTTTTTTTAGGTTTGTCAGGACAGATCTTTTGTTATACAGGTAGCCTCTTCCGAATTTGGAGAAACATTTCTGCGTGGTCATTGGTATCTTAGAAGAGCATCCTAATATCTCTTTGCTATGTTAGAATTTCAGAGTTATGATCACTGCTGTTTCTTGGATTGTTCATACTTAACCTTTCTACAGAGAAGGGAGTGATAATGTCTTCTTTTCAAGTGATTCCATCTATCAGAAAGCAAGAAGGCATATTGTTGGTGTGTTTACACTGCCAGACAAACTTGGTTCCCAGACTTACCTGCTATTCATATTATTTGTCCAAAATGAGACTTAGGCCGTAGTTACAGTACAAATCTGCAGAAGGGCAATTTTGGGACTGTAGGTTAGTTTTCAGCTAGATTCACATGTGAGTCTTGCTCTTCACATAAATGCTAGTGCCAGAAGTGGTCTGCACCAGACGAGAGGCAGGTGGTGGTGGTGGTGGTGGTGGTGGTGGTGCTGGGGAACACCACGGAGAACCACGTCTGCTGGGGCAATGTGATCTAATGCAGGATTAAAATGGCTATGTATTTACTATCAGTCTTGCTTCTTCAGCACCACAGTGAGGAAAACTGAAGTTTAACATGTGACCTTAATATGAATTTGAGTTCTCTTTCATTTAGTTTGAATAGATGTAGTACTGACAGAGCCAAGTGTGACCCAGTACCTTCTACCAGCTTCGTTTTTGTTCTCTATTAGTGTATTTTAAGGTGGGGTATATTAGTTCAAGCAAAGCATGCACTGTAGCCACTACGGTGTGACCTGAAGTAGGTAACTGTTTGGACCTGTTGGGGTAGACATAGTCAATATGTGGTAACTATTGCACAAGAGAGAAAAGGAAATTGCAACAAACCACACTGTCGTGAACAGTATTTTTCCATCCATCCATCCATACATTTCCATACATCTCATGGTAAAGTTTTTAAGAGTCTGTAAAGTGACTAGTGTTATGTTTATCACGTAATTTAAAGATCTTTGAGTCATAATCTTGCATTGTGTCAGAACAATACAATGTGGTGTTTTGATTATTTATTTTAGTAGCAGTTGAGTAATGTTCAACCATATAGACCTAAAATCCATACAGTTAATTGTACATCTTGATTTAGCGATCATTTAGTTACCCAGTATTAAAAAAAAAGGTGTCCTGAATTATCAGAACTCTCTAAATATTTTCTTTTTTACAAAAGATAAGAAAAAAGAAACAAGGAAAATTCTTCACAGATATTACTGTCGCATCAGGCTTTGAGTCATTGTGTCAGGTTCTGTTTCAGTAATCTGTTAGATTTTTTAMAAATGGTGTGAAGAGGTAATCTTCAGGCAAAATAAAAGGAAATGGAAAATAAAAAACAATTTTGAATTTTGTAACTGTTATTACATTAGTGCCAAATGTTTGCAATTATCCATAATTTTAAGTTTAAACCAATTATATTATTTTATAATATTCAGTTAATGTTTACTATTACACTAAAACATATATCTAATATTAGCATTTAAATACTTATTTAAATGTTTAAATATTTATTATTTAAATAGCATTTGAATATTTATCTAAACATTTAAATAATTATTATTTAAATACATTTAAATAAATAAATAGCTTGATTTTCTACCTGGCTACACCTGGTTTAAACTTTATGTAATGCAACTCTATGTAAGCAAAAAAAATTGTATTTGTGTAAAACTGGTTTAGCAGAATTTCAGTTTTTCAGTCATTGTAGTACTGTAGTCTGTGATACAGATTTACTGTAATAGGTTAAAATGCATGTATATATCTTAAGGAAAACACTATTATTAACATAATTAAATATGCATATATATTATCATCATTAAGTTCTATCTATATTAAGCAAACTCTCATGTGCCTGCCAGAGATAAGTAATTCCTGTTTCTCTGAAAGAAATGGTAATTTGTACTAGGGCCATATGCATGTAAATACATGATGTTTACTGAGATAAACAGAAGCCAGACTTACCCAAATACATATATCAAAAGGTTGTTATTTCTCAGTTGTATGAGCCAATTGGTAATTGTTTCCAGCTTTTTTTCGCTCTATTAAGTTTTAAGCAGATGATTATCACAAACTGTTGTTGCTTTTCTCCTATTACTTGCAAATAATAATATTCTTTCAGCAATTCAGTATATGACTTTCTTTTTTACAGATGATCTGAAAATGGAAGTTTGAGGTGAGAGTGATTATACGCTTCTTTACGCAGCTGTTTTGCTAAAACTGCAGTTAAGTCTACATCAATGGTATTACACTGATACAGTATCATTTCAGACACTCTGACAGCAATGAATTATCATTATGGCAAAATTTTCCATGAAATAATTTATTCTTAAGAGAAAATTATTATTATTATCATATATTGGTGCAGTTGGATTACAGAATAAAAACTCTTGTACTTCATTAAATTTCCTGGGAGTGTTCTATCTGATAAATAAATGTACACATGCATATGTGTAGCAGTCTAACTATAGACAGATATTCATATGCATGTTTCTATTTATGAAAAATGTAAAATAAAACTTGTAAAGTTCCATTTTTATTGATGAGACTTTATTAGTACAGATGTGTCGTATGTATATAATAATTTTATTTTTCTTCCCTTACATAAAATGTACTATTTTCATGAAGTTAGCCAAAACCAGACCTCAGTTATCCCAGCAGAGTGTGCTGGAGCTAGCAGCCTGTCAGACTGTGGAGTGGTTGGCCCCGACTCAGTGAAGTACCTAGATGTGTACTTAATTTCTGCCCAGCAGACGTCTATTGGACTGCTGGTTTGATTAAAAAGGTAAAGACCTGCCCAAGTCCTTTGCTGGATCAGAAGCAGTCTGCTCAGCTCTTTGTCTGTTTTGTGATCCTGCAAAGAATGCATCCACACCGCAAACACTCTTCTCCTCTAGTTAAGAAGCATAACGTGTTTGTGAAAGATAGCGAGGTGCGTGCCGCAGTCCTCTGGCAGCACTGCAGGATCATTTGTTCCCCTACTTCTCTACATTGCAAGGAAATGTCATTAGCAGAATGAGGATCRGATCTGCGGTCCCTTGAAGAGGCTTTGTGTGAATAAAAGTGAGTTTGGAAGTTTGTCGCAGCACTATTGGAATGATAATATTGGAATACGAAACTTTACAGTGATGGATAGTTGCAGGGGGAGGGCTGTTTGTGTGTGAGATAATAGTAAAAATTCACAGCAGGTTTTTGTTTGTCTTCCCTTTAACTATCATTTCTCTTGAATATTCTGCATATTTACTGAATTGGTCTTTAGTTTTTCATCTTATGCACCATAGTGTGAGAATAAGAAGAAATTATTAAAAAACAAGATTCTCTGAAAATATTTGGGGAGGAGATATTCTAGCAAAGATAACTCAACAGTTTTTCCCATTGACAAGCTCCCATTTGACACAAGCTAAAAGGAAAAATTCTTTCTTATATACTATACTAGCTATTTAACATTCAAAAAGAGATGTATGGATACAATGTAGGCTGTATGACTGGATTATAGCATAGGGGGTACTTGAGCTACTCTGAATTTTAGAACTAATGGGCCAGATTTTAATCTCGTTTACAGAGTTGTCAGTCTGAGTGGGTTTACACTCCTGAGGAAGTGGTAATCATGTGGACATAACAGAGATCAGAATCTAACCGATATTTGTTTTCACTAAAAAGCATAGATGGGACATTAATTTTGTCACATCCAAGTGAAACTTACTGTTTTTATTTATTTTTTCTAATATTCTAGAAATTTTTGTTGTTTTGTTGTTGTTTGTTTTTAGAAACGATTGCTTTGTTTTTAGAAACTGTTGTTGTTTTGCATCAACAACAAGAAAACGAACAAATACTGGGCATTCAGCGTTGTCCCACTGCCCTGTGTAAAAGGATTAGTGTAAGCAGATTTCACAGAGCTTTGTGAATCTACTCAACTAAATGTAATTCTTATGTTCCTTCAAAATTATAAGCCTGTGTCATAATTTCTTTTCTATACCATAATACTGACAAGTTTTTTCTGTAGTATTTGCTGTGTCTGCATGTTAATCATGCAGGGCTGTTCATTGACTGTAATGTTTCCACAGTCCAGTTATTTTCACGTGGAATGTATGTAGTTTTATGGACTTCTCCTTAAAACAGTGATAAAGAGCTAGGATAGTTGTTGAAGAAAACCTCTTCTGTTTCTCTGTTTCAAGTTTACGTTTAGAATATTTACAATATAAAGAGAAATAATAATTACTTTATAATAATAGTTACTTTTTTGTGTATTTTGTTGTCTTAAATCTTTCACTGTTATGAAATGAAGCTTTTCCTAGCATCCTCGAGGAAGAGCCTTGACACTGACTAGGCCTTAAAACATTCCTGGAATCGTAAATACATCTTTTTATTCTCATTTGGCATTTCTGGGATAAGCATATAACTTTGTATGACTGTTGATTTGGAGAGTCTAGTCTTAAAAAGAAGTCTGTTATTTCCCTTCAGATCTTGGGAAGTGCTGAGTACCCAGTGCACCAGTTGTTGTCACTGCAAATTGCTGCTGCTTAACACTTATAAAATGCTGGTCCAAAGACTCTTAAGATGGTTACCCAAACTCAGAGATTGTGTTGAAAATTACTGACTTAATGCTTATCTGTATTTGGTTTCTATTGCGTTATATTAAATCAGAGATTCTTCGGGAGGATTTTATTTCTTGCCTGACATAACAGATGACATATCAGTTCAGGTACTTTTTTTTAAGTTTTAAGTAAAACTGGAGGAAATAAAATTTTTTGACAAAACACATTTATTGATATAAGGTACATAATAATGGAGACAAAAGATAGTGATAAGGTTATTTGCTGAAACATCCCCAATACCAGGGGAAAAAGAAAATTGAGCCAAGGAGAGTTCATGGGTTTTTTTTGTTTGTTTTTCCCTTGTCTCTCTGTTGTGACCTACAATAACCCCTTCTTATGGCTCGCTCCTAATCAGACTGCCAGCTGGACTGGCATGGGGGTGACTGCTATCCTTGTGGAGTGGTGCAACAGTGATGATTAGGATATTTAAATGAATTTTCATGTGCAGCCTAAACTCAGGATTTGGAAACACGTTTTCCAAAATAAAGATCTTTGTTCAGCGTAAGTGCTATTTTGTAAAAGATTCTGACAATTAGCTTTTTTACAACTTTTTCTAGCTCTGTTCATCCCAAAACATAGCAGAGCAAATGAGACTGATTTTAAAGATATCCCTCAGACTTCTGGGCTTTGAGATCTGTTTTATATCATGGGAGGACAAAGCCTGTGTGTGTGTATAGTTTTATACTGTCTTGTGCCCCTTGTCTTATTTCCCAGTATGATTTTACAGCACAGAGTGAATAATTTTGTACTAAAAATGTAATATGTGTGAAAGCAAGATACCCCTGAAGATAAGACTTTCGTGTATCTATTTTCTGAGCAAGACATGACCAAACCATTGTGCCATCGTCACTGAGGCTCTTTAGTAACATAAATGTAGTGCTAGTGTTTGTTGGTGGCCAGTGCTCAGCTGTTGATACTGATTTACTGTAGTGGGCATGTTTCAATTCTGCACGGTTGGCCTTTTTAAATAACAAAGCTCATAGTGTTTTCCTCTGAAATAAGAAAATAAGGGTGATTATCTGAATCATTTTCATGACCTACTGCTAAATTGTTTAGTATTTTATGGTAAATAGGATTAACAGAGAGCTATGTATATATGTATGTGTGTGTGTGTATATATATCTATATCTACATGTATATTTGGGTATGATGATTTAAAGTTCTATATAGTATTGAGTTTAGTATACCATAATGGTACAAAAAGTTTCATGCAGATTTACAGAAATTATGCAGATTTACAGCAATTGAGACTCTTCCCCATTTTCAGAGAGACGTGACAGACTAAATTTCCTGTTTAAAAAAACCCCATTGACTATAGACAGCAATGATAAAAGAAGTGAAGTTATGGTTAATACAGTATTTTATTCTTATAAGTGCAGTATTCCAGTTTAATTTAAAAGTAATTAAGGAGTGAAAAAAGGCTTTATGATTAAAAAAAGAGGAAAAAGACACCCAAAAATCCACAATCAAAATTCTATTTTCAAGGCCAGACTATGGTTGTTACCTGCTTTGTGGGGCTCTAGAGCATGTGTTCCCTCTCATTTCTTGAGTAGGACTCCTGCAGAGTGTCTGGACACTCTGAGCACAGATTAAAAACAGGCTATGCAAAAATTATCTACTGCAGAGATCAGAGAGGAAATAGCTGCTTTCTTACAAGCATTACTAAACCAGGTCATCAGAGGAGCAAGGACTAATCTAGAAGTACGACAAAGAATGTCAGTGATTCATGTGCTAGAAAGGGTGCAATTACCTTCTAATCAGGGAGGAATAGATGAGAGGCTGTTATTTTCAGCTGAATTTCTGTCATCTCAGTAATGATCAGAATTTTTACATTTTATTAAAAAAAACCAAACCTCTTTCCCAGATAAAATTTCAGAAAATAATATGAGAATGTGATTCTCTTTTTTCCCCTTCTTTGAATGGTTTTCTAACCACAGCTTTAAATAAAATCTGTCTTTTGCTTTTTAGGTGCAAAATCTGTTAAATTGTTTACATTTCCAAGAGTGCTTCCTGCTGCAATTACCAAAAAGAGCCCCACCTCTGAAAATCTTACAGTTTAAAGGGTAGACACAGAAAACAAGATGGTTTGGCAGATACTTGGGAAGTTGTTAAATTAAGAAGGTTTTTAAAATCTAGGAAAAATAGTAACTGTGAATTTTTATATCCTCAACAGATTTATTTGTTGAGAAATAATTGCTCTTTTATTTGAAGCTAGATTTAAAGGTCAGGAAAAGTGCTTCCTTTTTAAATAGAAGGGGAGCGCTTGAATACTACTAAAGCTATAACCTACAGTTATCCAATTATACATTTCATTGAGGGATTGGCTGGAATCCAGGTGCGCTAGTTAGAATAAAAGGCTCCCTGTCCTTATTTAAGTCTATGTGACATAGTTTACTGCTTGCAGTTGAATCTGCCTTATCTATTATGCTTAATTTTTTTTTTTTAAGCAAACTGGAATGCTCACACAGAATTATCTACTAATATCTAGAGTGACAAAGTACTTGAACATAATCTTGATTTACAGGCAGGTATTCTGGATTTAGAACTTTTTTTCCCTAACTTAATTTTTTTTTTTAATTTTATCTTGTTGTTGAAATACTATTCTGTGGCATTCTATACCATTCTTTTCCCTATTGTGAGCTTTGTGTATTTGGTATGCATAGTTTTGGTGAGAAAGGTATTGCCAGAGGCATTCTACCCTAATTCTGTGATAGCACTAAAATGGCATCTCCAAATGCATTTTGTGAGTGAAGCCATCAAGGGAGATTTTGACAGTATCTAGGTAGCACTAAGTTTAGCTCTTGTATGTGTTGCCTAGGCTAGCAATTCTTTAATCCAATTGAAAATTAAAGACTAATCATGACTGGAATTCCTGGGATTTGTATAAATTTGAAAATGCAAGTTTCTCTCTGGTACTTGTCTAATTTTCTGAATTTCCTATAGAAAGTTTCATCTTCAAAGCCTTCGCTGCCAAACACTTTTCTCGCGTGAATTCTCTTCCTCTCTCCATAACTGCGCTTAAATATTCATACAACTTTGTGCACCTGTTTTCTCTCTCTTGGTAAAGATCTAGAATAAAGACTAGAAATGACCTTGCAGATACGTTAAGAATGCTTTCTGTTTTACAATCTGAGCAGTTCTTTCTAAGGTGAATTCATGGTGAAAATCAGCCAATTACCAGTTTATGGATTTTGTTATAAAATCATAGTGAAATCAATAGTCACGTACATTGTTGTCACTAAGATGCTTATCTTGCTAAGGTTATTTTAGTCTTTATCTCAATAGGTTATCTATCTCTATAGGTTAAACTACACATGCTGAACATAGGTTCAATGCAATGAAAACTTAAGCTACTGTATTTGCATGGGCTTTGAGAAGAACACACTATGGTAAGAAAATATTGCACTTATGAATGTCTCTCTGCAATACCATTAAACTCAGAGGTTTAATTATCCAAAAAAGTTGGCCTGGTACCCATTGACACTAGAAGCAGCATGTGTTGGTTGGTGCACTTAAGTGTCCCACTGATGAGACTACAGGGAGCTGGGAACAGGATACTTCCCACAGACTTCACCTGTGGAGTTAGTTGCTGCTGTAGAGTGTAGCCACTTTCCATGTTCTTCCTGCTCAGTTTTTGTTTGTCAGTTTTTCGCTTGGGTAAGTATGGGCTTACTTTCCTCATCTATAGCCCTTTCTTGTGTCCCACTGTAACTGCGCTCTCCAAGGGACAGTGCATGGGTTAACACAAGACAGATGCTTGCTTTTATTATTCTAAGCCATGTATCATCTCCAATTCAGATGCTACACTGATATGTGCTATGTAAATGGATATAATAAATTAGCGTGAAAGTTTGGCTTGGGCTCAAACAAGATCATTGGAATGGTCTGCCAAGAGTATCTTCGCCCACATCAGTGGCAATTAGGAACTGCATATATTGCTGCCAAATCATGGGTAGCATTCATCCCTTCTCTTGGGCAGATGCTGCTCTTTGATGGATAGCACCTGTGTTATTCTTTTTCATGTATTGAGGCTTCTCTTTTTTAAACTTATGATTATATATATATATATATTTATATGCACACATAACTGTTCATAGAACTGATTGGCTTTCTGAATCCAGAGTATTTCATACTTGTTGCAAATATGGTAAAGATATTTTTCCAGGCAGGATCTTTCTCTGTTTTTTATAGTTGCATCGGTTGGTGCCCCTCAGAGGTAGAGCATTAGGGACCAGAGGTGCAGAACAAGTTGGTGCAGCAGGCCCAGATAAGACGGAAAGGGTTACACTGACAGTGCAGTCACGCAATAGCATACCACTTCTCACTCCAGTGAAGTGAAGCAGAGAAGACTGTAACTGCTGGGGGCAGAAATTCAGCAGCAGCTCATATTTTGGAAGGAACAGGTCAGGAGTTTTTTGTTATTTTTCTCCTTGTTCTCACTGGGATAAAATAAGGTGTAGAGGACTGTCTTCAAAAGATTAGTGACAGAAGAATAGGAAGAAAAACCCTCATAGAACAGGACTCCGCATTCTCTTTGTAGTCGCCATAACAATAAACAAGGTATTTTTGCCCCAGTGATTGAAAGGTGAGGCATAACCAGTCTTTGTTGTGGTTGATCTCTTGAAACCCTGTGTACTCTGCCGCCTCTCAGCCTTCCCTGCTCTTAAAGCAGCTCTGATTCTCATGGGTTCTGAAAAGTGATCCTTTAATCAGGGGTTGGACTAGACAATCTCCAGAGGTCCCTACCAACCTCAGCTATTCTGTAATTCTGTAATTAAAACAACAAAACAGAACAAAACAAAAGTCTCTTCTCCCCATTCTGCTGCAGGACCCCTAAATCCTATTTAGCTGTTCCCCCCTCCCCCTCCCCCATTGCTCCAATCTGCTTTTTCTTTAGTGAGTCAATAGTCCCCTCTGGACTGCCAGCCTGCCAGAGCCAGCTACCCCTCTATTGCCATAACTCCCTTTGTTTCCATTTTACCCCTGCCCTGCCTGCTCCACAATGTCCTGTGAAAGAGAAAGCTGGCAGCATGGGATGAACTGCTGTTTGTATTTGCAGGTGTTCCCTTTCCTTTAGGTTAGTATGGGCCAGTTCTTCCCAAATTTATTTAAATACAGAGCTTTTCTGTAATCAGTGGAGCAAGGCAGCCCAGTTGTAATTTGCATAACTTAGTGAGGATCTGCAGGTAGAGATCTGACAACTTCCATTTTTCTCTTCATGTGTGTCCTAGCAAAATAATACAGCGTGCTTGCAGGCCCTTTTAACCAGCTAGCACTGCTGCAAGTGTGGAGTTGTGCGTTGTGTTGTCCTTTGTCATTTCTTGTGAACAATCCAAACGGAGGGAGAATGGTTCTACACTAAAAAGTCACTAGACCGGAGCACCATTTTCTGATACATGCTGAGATCTGTGAAGTTGAGTTGACCTGACCATGCTCATGGGCCAGATGTTCAGGAGCTTGGGCTGCTACCAGAGAAATTATCAGGGCTGCATAATTTATGATTTGTCTTCTGACATTGCACATCTAAGGAGCTGGAGTTCCTTCAACACCCTCCCTGTGCTACATCATTGTGAAGCTATAAGAAGCTTTAATATGTATAGCATACATATAAATATATATGCATAATATATATACATGATTTTGAACAGGAAGAGGGAGATCCAATTGTAACATGTTATAGAACACCAAATACTCACTTCAGAAAGGAAAAATATAAGTAAAACTTAATTGTCATTTCAGTTCCTCAGCAGCTATGTGAGGGAAAGGTTGAAAGGGGAAAATAAAAGCTGTGAATGTGTAAAGCTAAATTAAATCTATGCCAGTGCAGAATTTGCTTCAGGAGAAAGAGATACAAAGATTAAGTTTGTATTTCTGCAAGACCCCTTAAATGCACTTCTTGGCAGTAGATATGTAGCACTCTTCCTGTGGCCCCTGGCTTTGCTAAAGAGCTCAGGCCACAAATGAATATCATAACTAAAGACTGAGAAACTAGTGTTACTGCTTTTATTTTAAGCAGTGTGTTCCAGCAGTTGATTTAGTGCTGCCTCATCAGCTTTTCAATTACTCTAGCACTCTCTCTAGAATTGATATTGTTAGGAGAATATCTTGCATATGAATGGAAGAGAAAGGTGAGGTAGGCCTGGCTGGTAATGATTAAAATTCCTGAAAAGTTGTTTTGCCTTTTAGCTTCATGAAGGACAGTGTGGCTGTGTCTACACTCACATGAATCCTCAGTGATGACTCCAGGATCAAATTTGCTGATGGTCCATGCTACCTAACTGCACGTCCATCTGAAAGTACTTCTGCAGTTACATGTGGGATGAAATTTCAGGTGGACCCAGCCTTGTTATTGTTCCAGGATAATCATTGTTTCTTTGCAGAGATTGTAGAGATGTCTTCCTTTGAAGGCTGATTTGGTATGAATGCGCTATATATTAGTGTATTACTGATTCATGGAAATACTACAAAGAATGAATAAAACTAGATCAGGAAGATGTAAATATAAGTGTCCATGGTGGTTTATTGTTCCTTGTATGTAAGAAGCTTTATTGTACAACTTACTTACACAGCTTTAAAATGGAAAATGGTTAAAAATGTTTACAAAAAAGCATATTCTTAGAAAACTATGCTAGCAAAAACATGGGGAAGAGGGAAGCAAAAAATCTTCAGTTCAGTGTGCAAACATTTTATAAAAATAGAAATACTAACTCTACAGGTAGCATTTCATGATAAATTATTTAAATAGCATATCTACACCATTATGTGATTAACTAACAATGGCAATGAGAAAAATAATTTATAAAAATACAAGCAATGGTCTACAAGATGACAGAAAAAAATATAACACAACATTAGAAATTGTATTTGGCGTTTTTTCCAATGCCATTTCCTTACTGGGAATACACTTTTCTGCAAAGAATTTTTGACTATGTACAGCATTAACTTTTTAGTACTACAGTAGCTTTAAAGTTTGTTAGACATTGGAACTCTGCTTGATCCTAAGGTTTTTCTCAGTCACACAACAATGAGGTAATATTTGTACGTAAAACTTTCACTGTGTTCATTTTCTTTCCTTTTTGGAGGAAATATTCCTTTGGAGGAAATATTGTAGGTATAAGGATGCTGCCCCTTCCATTGGGGAAACAGTCATCTGTTAATGTACATCAAGCCCTCTCCCTCTTCTACAAGGAGCTCCTGAAATCCTGTCTAGTCTGTAAAGAACTCCTTCTTTTGTAGCTGCACATTGTTGGTTACAATGTGTACCGTGCAGTGACACAAATAGCAAAATTTGAATGGATATTGATTGTGGTCATAATGCCTCTTTCTGCAGCCTCCTCAGGGCAGATATTCTGTTTTTGTGACAGGCACAGTGACCAGTGGTAAAGCACTGCAGACATTTCACAGCACTAACTGCTAAGAACATAAAAGGGATTCGCTCATCTCTAACACTATGGTTGAGAGACAGGAACTGCTACACTCTAAGAGGACTTGAGCTTTAACCCTGCAGAATAGTTGCCTGCCAGGCTACCAACTGCCTTGCACAAAGAAAGGAAAAGCCAACACTGAGCTCAGACTGAGAAAAACAAAACATTCCATTCCCCACCCTGCCACTTTTCCCTGTGCCTCAAATCCTTTATGGGAAAATTGCTCTTTGTAGCAAAGACATCGCCACTATCTGGTCCAAACAAGATTTTTCTCAACTAAAAAACCACTCTAGTTTCAGTATAGAACAGAGTTAATAAATAATCTGTATTTACAATCTTACAGTCATGAAGACTTGTAACAATGATTAGGTGGATAGTCTTGACGCATTTCTTTGTTTTAATCAATAATCTCTCAATCATTATAACATCAAGGATAGGTAAAAATAAATATTTTACAATTTAAGTATTTTATCTACAGGCCCCTTCCCCTCCCCAAGAAGTGAGGGGTTTAAAGCATCTATGGCATGTAGAAAAGGAATGTTTTTCATTGCTATTGTTTTTTGTGCCTTTTTAACCATAAAATATGAAGCACATGCTGGTTCCCTGAAGAACAGCACAGTGCTAGTTGAGATGGTGGTGCTCTCTGGCACCTTTAAATGTTTTCTTTCAGATATAGTAAGAAAGATCTGCATCTAACCAGGCAAAGACAGAATCTAATTGTGAATCCCAGTTCTCCCAAAGCTGGTGTGATCCAGTGTGCCAGTTTTTATCTTCTTCCCCCCTCCCACCATGGAAATCAGTTTTAGGATGTCTGTTTTGTCCTGTATAATAGAGCAGCTGATCTAGCTCATCACCCCAGCCCCCCAAAAATCAAAGCCTGCATTTTCATCTGAAAGATGTGAAAAATAAGAGGATAATCATTTCTCCAAGTTAAATAGATGTAAACCAAGGTAGCACAAACCCCATTAAAAAAAATTGTTCCCCTCCCTTAAAGAAAGAAGGGTTAGAATTCACCCTCCCACCCAAAAACCTCTTCTCCCCACACAATGAAAGGTCTTTAGTTTAAGTAGTCCACAGCACATCTAAAGATGTTCTTTTTACAAAATGCTACTCCATGGGACCTCCAGTTAGAGAGGCAGTGACACCGCACTGTGATAAACAGCAAAACAAACGTCTTTCCTACTGAAAGAAGTGTGCTTGTTCAATGAAGACAATTCTTATTTGCAAGAGACATTTGTTTCCTTCCATTCCAGCAGAGGTCAGATACCAAGTATGTTCTCACTTTCATTCTCTCAAAAGCATTCTCCTGAGGCAGGTCATGTGTTTTGAGTCCACATTTATGCAGAAAGAAGAAAGGAAGGAATAATATAATGGTCCCAGGATTTGTAAGGCTAAACGTTTCAGAAGGTGCAATACCAGCATTTTTAAATAGTCTCTGGATCCAATAACCTTGTGATTATGGGTCTGTGGAAAGAATGAGAAATATTAGATATCTAATATTTCTGTATTATTAAGCATGATTATGTCTAGAGATTAATGCCTAAAGACATTTGTAAAGAACATTTTGGTAAAGGATCCTGAAAGTGCTTTTGTACTTTGAGTTAAACTTCAGAATCTACTTTATGTAACCATTCATAATGAAATCACAATTTAAGGAAAATTTGGGCACATGGATCTACTGATATGCACATATTGCCTCTGAACTGCAAGAGTGCAATGCATGCACAACCTTCTGATTTGCTTGGTTGTAAGCAAATTACAGTTTATTTGCATATGAGATGAGACTTTCTTGCTAAGAGTCAGAATTCTGCATTTTCATCTTAGACTGTCATCTGTATTGATTCATTCTTTTTTTTTTTTTGAAAGAGTAATTCCAGTTCCAGAAAAGAAATATCTTAACATGTATTCCTATTCCTTTGAAATAGCAGGATAGAAATATACTTAAGATTTTATACAAACTTCTAACAGTGTAGAGTTTAGCAAAACAGTGTCCTGTGTATGCCTGCAGAACTTGCTTAAAATCAAGCCATGAAAGATCACGAACAAACTATTCCACAAAATGACATTTAGCTCTTTTCTTTTGATCTGTCCCATTCTGTCTTTAAAGCAGCTTTCTCAAAAGAATTTTTTTTTTTTAAATGGAGGCTAAGTAATCAGCTAAGTTAAGTCACATCAATAAAATGTCCTCCTTACCTCTGCATTCATATTTAAGATCTGAAAAGAACACCATTTCTTGGGAGAAGACAAATAATCCTAGCCGACCACCAGCATAGGTTTTATCATAGATTGGTCCTGAGTCTGCCATGATTTTCTTCCCTTCATACATTACAACTCTACAAAAAGACATCATTAAGTTATCTTTGACAAGCCTCTGTTGGGTTTATCTTTACAGATTTCTAGTTTAAGACAAATCATTTTTAGTTTTTGATAATTACTTCAGATAAAAGCATGGTGCTCACCTGATGTAGCCAGTCTTTGGTCTATGGCTAAGACGCCATCTGTATGCTGTGAAGTCTTTCCAGCCTATGTGACGAGGGTCATGCCACAAAGTTCTCACCTACAAGAAAATATTGTTAATTAATCACAGCCCTGAGATAACTTAGCCATTATTTTGGCATAAAAGTGTCTTGATGATTGTTTGTTTATGAGGAGTAAAGATTTAAAGTTAGTCAGTAGGCTCTGAAATGGGGTCTTTTGAAACTAGCTATATTTACATTTACTTTTAAATATGTAAATGGGAATGTACTTCAGTATTCCAGAAACAAGGCATTCCTTTGTGCTGGAGACCCTGTCTGCAGTGTGTACTCCTGTTAACTTTATATAATATTTYGCATGATTGAGGATAATTACAAAGTTATTTCTTGTCTTTGCCAAGAAGCCTATCCTATCCTGATCGGGATGTGCAGACTTGTGTCTACCTTGTTGGAAGGATAGCCTGCCTTGCAGTGCAGAAAAGTGGTTTATCAAAGTGCCATTCTTACCTGGCCAGGAGTATTTCCTGTGTGCCACAGAGCATTACGAAGATGTTCTCCTGGACCTGTGGTGGAATTCACAACTTTGATGGAGAGACCTGAGTAGCCTTGAGCTTTGGTTGGTGTGGAGTCCCAGTAAGACTGGGTGATCTGCTTCCACATGACAACGTAGAAACGACTGCTAGATTGGTAGCCAAAGACAAAGCCAGCATAATCATCATCCCTTTCTGTGTTGATGAAGAATGTGCCACTGAAGTCCACAGCATTGAATTCATCAAAACCTGTGTGGGCATTAAAGAAGGAAGTTTGAGACCCTGTTTTTTGTGATGCTTAAACAACTTCTTAGTATTTGTCAGTCCCTCCACCCTGCCCTGGCCAACAGTACAATGCCTGTAAGAGTTAAAATGTTCCCTTACCCACTGCAAGTCCAGGATCACAGTTGACTGTCTGAACCAGTTCTTTACCCTGGTGACGAACAACCCAGTTAGGATCATTTTGGGATGTTCCCTTGGGATCCAGGGGAATCATCTGAAATCGTCGGAAGTCAGTCTCACTAATGCCCACATTTTCAGGGCAAATGTCATCAATGTCTGGCACACTGTCTTGGTCAAAGTCATCTTTGCAAGCATCTCCACGTCCATCACCTGCAGGGTGTAAGCAATTTTACTGTGACAAATTCCAAGAAATCAGGCACTGGCAGTTGTTTGTTACCATAGTTGCTTCAAAGTCTTACGACATGGGATTGAAATCTTTACTGCAAAGCTCTGACTACCCAGGTACTTCTGGCAGACACATTACAGCTGCCAGATCAGTTACTGTATAAGTGCCCTTCCTCTCCATCCTGATATTTCATACATTCGTAATAAGCTGGGTATGTGGTCATTTTTAAATTATTCCTTGCTTTTATTGAATACTGTAACATCAGTACAGACAATCTATTTCTTTGTTACTGGAAAGTTTTGTCCAGCACAAAATAGTATGAAAAGAACATAGTATCTAACTGTTGGAAGAGACTCTTAAAATTAAGTTACTATGGTACCAGCCATCTTACCATCAGAATCAGCTTGATCTGGGTTAGCAACCAGTCTGCAGTTATCTTTGTCATCAGGGATACCATCATTGTCATCATCATGGTCACAGGCATCACCTTTTCCATCCTTGTCATGGTCAGCTTGATTAGCATTGGGCACATAGGGGCAGTTATCAAGGTTATTTTGGTGACCATCTTCATCTATGTCCTGGTTGTTGTCACATTCATCACCTATGCGGTCAGAGTCAGTATCTTCCTATGAAAGGGAGAAATAAAGAACATTTAAGAGCCACTTAAAAAAACATAACAGAAATAGGAGCCTTAGCTCAAATTAATTGAGATTTCTGCTCGCTTTAGAAAGAGCTAAGATGGATGTAAGAATTAATACATGCTTCCTTAAGCTGCCTGTGCTCACTGTCTTGGGACTGCTTTGGTATTGCCCTGGTTTTAATTTGAATCCACAGCAGAACAGTGTGGTGTCAGCTTCTCTTCCTCTTTTTCCTTTTACCATGTGACTCTTCTCTCACTAGAATCTAGCATGTTTGACACAGGATACTTCACCTCCCACCTGCTCTGGGGGCTTCCTGGTTCCAAGGACCAGATAAGGACAGAACTATTCCATACCTAGTCATTGGAGACTTGCATTAAAGCAAAGTCTACCAGGTGTTGGTTTAACAGCTTCCACTCCATATCATAATTTTCTTAAAGAAGCCTATAATGTTCTTCATGCCCTCTGACTCATCAGTAAGTTAGGACGATTGTCTTAGCAGTCTGCGAAGACTGCATGAACTTCTGTAGCTGCTGATCACATATTTTAGCTAGTCATTTGCTTACTCTGTTTCTAAAATAAGGAAAACAATCCAGTTATCTCAGAGGCTGCCTCAAGGTTTAGTCAAGTAGTCTTGCCAACACTGCTGATGACCCAGGAGTTGGTACTGACAGAAGGCATACCACACAATTCCAATAGCTACTAGTTCTGCAGTTTGGAATCTAATCTCTGCCTCCACAGCTTGATGAGGAAAAAATGTTTGAAAGCCACCAGAGACTTGTATTAAGATTCCAAAGTGTTAAAAGAGAAGCACTGCCTGTAAATAATGGAGAAGAAACTAGAATGGATCTTCAGCCACCTTCCACTCTCAGGGGAAAGTAGTCAAGTGAGTGACAAATAAGATTAAGTAATTTTATAATCTCAGTTTAAATCCTTCAAGTATCACTGTTTATAGGCTAGATGACAGTACTATACTAGATTCCACTGATTTGCAGCAGCTTTTCTAAGCCTTCAAGCATTCCAGTTATGTCCCTGAAGCTACTAATCTTATAGCCTTGTACTTGACAGGATGGCACAGGCTTTATCCACTTCCGTCTTCAGGTGTTTTTGAACAAATTGTGAGAGAGGCTGGATTCCCCTTAGACTTTAAAGTAAGAAAATTTTGCAAGTGTCAGAATATGCCTTTGCCTAGAAAAGTAAAGCAAGCTGTGCTTCACTATACTGGTAGACAAGTGATTTTTTGAAATGCAGCTGTTTTGGACATAAGGACAAAGGTTAAAGAAAGGTTATAAACCTTGTGTTTGTAAGAAGTAAAATGCAAAGCTGTATTTAATACTTTGACCTAATCATGCCTGAGAAGTAACTCTACTCCTAACATATTTTAGAATACGTAGTATATCCTGGAAGTATGTTTAAGAGGCATTTGGCTATTGCTTCTATTCTAGAAAGATTGCAACTGGACTTTAAGGTGGCCAGCTTCTGCAATCCATCTCTAATTGATGGAAGTTTTGATTAACTAACAGAATTTCTGTATAATAGCAGCCTGATAAAAGTGTCCTGGCTACACTATGGGATACTGAAGAGGGTAGTCCCTACCCATCTGAATTTCATGCAATGCTCCCAGGAATTTTAGATCCTTAGTATGAGAATCACTGTATCTGACAAACCTAAGAAATGTTTAGGAGATAATTAAATGCAATACTCTCATTGACCTTCACTAGAATTCTTTTCAGAAAATACCTAGCAGCTGTTTGAACTGTGAGCACATGGTATCATCTGATAAAGGCACCACTTGGCAAGTCAACAAGAACTATGTATAACAAGTCAAATTTAAGCTGTAACTTGTTATTAAAATATGATCTGCTACACACAAGAAACCATATTTCTATAATTCAAATCCACCATCTGTATAATGCAAATCCCCTACCTGGTCAGGATTGTGTTCTAGTGGACAGTTGTCACACTGATCTCCAACGCCATCCAAGTCTGTATCCCTCTGGTCTACATTGTAGACATACTGGCAGTTGTCCATTTCATTAAGGACACCTGCAAAATTAAGGAGAGCTCATGAATGCAAGCCCAAAGATCTAAATGCCACAAAAAAGGGCTGTTGAAAGCCACCACACAATTAGTGATAAATATTTGAAAGCATGAGGACCCTCTTACAATCCTGACACACCACTAGCTGCCCCGCCCCCCATTTCTGTTCCCACTGCCTGTGAGAATAGGGCTAAAATTTAACTGTCCCCAAATGTGTATATTAAAGTGACTTTCCATTAGCTGTGTTACTTTGATAGCCATTATGTCCTGAAAGCAGAGAGGTGAATTTTTGTCTTTTTGGGTATGAAATTCTGGTGAGAGTGGTACCACGTAAGGCAGCATTTGATCAATCTGTGATTAGAAAGCAGTTTAAAGGTGTGATTAGAGGACACATACCATCTCCATCAATATCCACTGCACAGGCATCTCCTTCTCCATTGTTGTCTGTGTCAGTCTGATCAGGGTTGTGATTGTAGGGGCAGTTATCACAGCGGTCACCAACGTCATCCCTGTCATAGTCATACTGCTGTGGGTTGTAGATGAATGGACAGTTGTCCTGAAAGAGGGAGAAAGCAGTAAAGCTTTAAAAAGATTCAAGTTAAACCTTTAGTGAGACCTTATTCTGCTTATGCTGCTATACAAAAGGAGAAGTGAAAGGCAGGAAAACAGACAGTTAAAACTGAAATGCTTTCATCTCAAAACACCCCATTGCTTGCATGAGTGTAAGAATGGCTGAATAAAAATGAAGATTCATTTCCAAAGCTCAACCAGCTGCAGAAGGTTTTGTCTGCATAGCTATGCATATATAAAAGTTTCAAGGATAGCTGTCAATGCCAGCAATTTCCTATGGTCTCTCTTAAGATTACGGTCAGAAGCTAGACCCTAGCTTTAGGAAGGGGAACAGGAGAGCTACATTCACAAAGGCTGTTTCTTGTGTTGTCTTACCCGGTCATCAGGAATACCATCATTATCATCATCATTGTCACAGGCATCACCAATCCCATCCTTATCATAGTCTTCCTGCCCAGAGTTCGGCAGATTGGGGCAGTTGTCCTAGAAAGGAGAAAGTACACAGATGTGTTTACTGCTGGCATGAATTACATTAGGGTTTTTAGTAGGTAAGGTATAATCATAATATGCCAATCATACAAGTATTATTTTACTGCAAATCTACTGGTTTTACCCTCACAACAGTTTGACTAGTTAAGTCTAGAAGCCATAGTCCAAATCACTTTTAATACCAGGATCGTACCCTCTTTTTCTTCCCCGGAGGTAGATATCTGTCAGAGAAAAGTTGATACAGGTATAGCCTAAACTACATTCTTCCTAAAACATTTATAGTACATATTTATAATTATTTTAGGCTTTTTTTCCTCCATATTGCAGGAATGTCTAAGGCAACACCAAGATACTCCTATCCACACCTTGACAGTGGTACTCCTACACAGAGGAATATTTTACTTGTTTTATTTGCACAGAGAGTAATTTAATAGCTCTAATTAGAGAGCAGCTTTCTTTACACTTCAAGCCTAAAATATTTTGTATGTTACTCAGATAGGCAAGCTGTTAAAACAGTAGACAGGAAAACAGCATAAACTTACTTTTTTACAGTGGTAAGTGGCATTGGCAACGCAGACAAGGTTCTCATTTGGCCATCCATCCAAGTCAGTATCTTCTCCACAGATTATGCCATTGCCAGCATAGCCTGGTTTACATTCACAGCGATACATAGGGTCACTGAAGTGGCCAAGGTAATTGCATTTGGCATTCTTGTTGCAATCATGTGTTCCATCTGTGCATGGATTACGTGGCTTGCAAACCTAGAAGACCACACAGACAGTAAATCCACTGGAAGCATCTTTTTAATCCCTCATTTTTCCCCAGATACACCAATAAGGCATGAAGAATATATGGCTATTCTGATCAGAGATCCTTCAATCAGGAAAAAAAAATTCTCATACATTCCTTTCTCTCCACTCCTGAACTCCAGCAGCAGTCTTAGCACCAATTACTAATAACCAATTGTTATTTCTCTTGCTCAAACCTCTTATTTTCAAATGGGACCAAGCACTTAAGGACCTTCAGGTCACATATTGTTGGATCGTAAGTGAATACTTAGGAAATTATTCTCCTAGAATTAAATACAACATCTGAAACTTCCTGTAGCTGAGAACAGGAATTTTAAAACTCATTTTGAGCTCCAACTGGAATTGCTTAATGGTCCTATTCTGAATCAGAGGATGGTGTTTTATCAAATATACCAAGTCCTGTTTCCCTCTTCCTTGAAATGCTTAGCTGCTTTCTGTTGTCTAGAAACTTCATGAGGATTTGTAACCCAGAAGAGATGTCAAGTTGGCAGTACCTGTTTGTTAGCCATGGCATCCTCAACACTGCGGCCAAAGGGCTGCGTCCCAGTGAAACGTGGTGGACAAGGTAGACAGTTGTACCCAGGTTCAGTATTCTCACACCTGTGCACTCCATTGAAGACAAAGCAGGCATCAGGAACCTCTTTACACTGAAATGCAAGAGTATGAGAAAGAGGAGAACATCAGTTAGTGTTTTAAAGCACTGGGATTTTATTTTCCCTTCCCATTTTCTTCTGCTCCCTTTCAGTCAGACTCTGTCCTTCTTACCTCATCAATATCTTGGCAGTGGACACCATCACCGTGGTAGCCAGCAGGACAGGCACCACACTTCCAGGAGCCATCAGGGGAGCTGGTACATGTGGTTCCCGCAAAGCAGGGATTAGACAGACACCCATCTGAGAGACAAACAGATAGTGTTAAGATGAGGGACACTTACCAGGCTGCTACAGTACTGTGTTTTGCAATATGCCAATTGAAAATTAAGACTTGTGTTTTAGGGACTTTTGCCACAATTTTTAATTAGCGCTTTCAAGATTGACAACAATGTTTAGATGTTTATGGGAAAAGGGATACTCACCAATTGGACAGTCCTGTTTGTTGCAGACCTGAGTCCCTTTAGCTTCACCTATGCAAGTCTTCCCACCATACTGAGGCTCAGGATTATTGCAGAGACGACTACGTTTTTGAAGTCCTCCACCACATGTGACTGTGCAAGCATCCCATGGAGACCACGGTCCCCAGTTGCCATTAACTGAAGAGAGGTAGAAATTAGGAGACAAGTTCAGTTTTACAAACCAGTAGTAGGACTGAATTCAAGCTCATTGACTAAGGACTATTGCTTTTGTAGTGAGAGCAGTTCAGGCATTGTTCAGGCATAAATGACAGAATGTGAGCCCTAATTAGTGGGTTCCATGCAAGGGTCAGACCACAACTGCAGTAGAAAATAGTTTGYCTGAAACTAACTTGTGAGGTTTTACCTAGTCAGCCTCTTAACTTACAGGGAAAAGATTGCTAGAAACAGATCATATAGCAACCTCCTATTCAAGAATTTCACTATTTAAGCTGATGAACAGTAGTTATCACCTGGACATACTTACTTGGGCAAAGATCTTTCTGGCAGGATTTGGTTTCTCTTGCTTCACCCTCACAAGGTTTGCCATTCAGCTGTGGTACTGGAGAGTTGCAGAGACGAATTCTAGTGATCATGCCCGTGCCACAAGTGACAGAACATGATGACCATGGTGACCAGTGGCTCCAGCCACCATCCTGTTTAACTGCAGAGGAGAGAGAAAGAGAGATCTGTTATTAATAATAGATCTTTTGAAGAACAGACTTCAGTTGCACAGAATGTAGCCAGTACCAGAACTGTACCAAAGACTCAGTATGTTGGATAGCTACAGCATCACAGACCACCAAGTTGTTTTTTCACTAAAAAAACCCACACCTAAACTTGCCTGGAATTTTGATTCAAGAGAAGAGTCTAAACATACCTATGTACTGCATGAACTATCTGGTCCCTTTTACCTGATTAATATAAGGTCTGTAGAGCTAGAAGCCAATATGCCATCTCTGTGACAGAACAGCTTAGCAGGATAATCTTTGCTGTTAAGTATTAAGCCAATAAAAGTACCCTGTGTTTTATTACCAGTGTGAGCAGATTAAGTACTTACACCTCTTATCACACTCCTGAAGATGGCAAGTTCGAGTTTGTACAGAAGACCCTTCGCAGCGATTATTGAGACTGTCACAGGACCGCCCTCTCTGTTGAATCCCATTCCCGCAGGTCACGGAACATGATGTCCATTCAGACCAAGGAGACCATCCATCATCAGCATAGTCACTAGCTGCAAAGGCGCACAGTTCTGTTACAGCCCGAGTAAGATTGCAGGGATGCGTTTTCCATAGTCTTTTCTCCCACTCCTCTCTTCACAAAATGGACACAACACTTCAAAAACTACATGCATCTTCCTTTCTCTTACAAGATAAATGCCATGAACTAGAATGTTTCAGTGCCCACATGCATCACCTATGTGTTTCAGGCATCTAAAGGCTCAGACAGGAATTGACTAGTTTCCTCTGTCAACTTCCAGCTTACTTTAAGACACAAAGATACCTAATTAGTATACAAGAACTTTTCCTGCATTCAGTTCTAAAAGGAATTGTTATGAGTTATGTCAAAACAAGAAGTGTTCTTGTAACTTTCTATGCCAGTTTGCTCTTTCTAGCCTTTCTGAATTCATCATTCAGATATCAGGTTCATCATTCAGTCACGAAAACTAGTTTGAGGTCGGTTTTGCAAGGTTTCTCTTTTCTAAGCACAATCAAGATTAATTAGGATGCACAATTTGCAGTATTATGTTTGCTGGGGAGAAAAGAACTCTACCCACAGAAGCAATTAGAATCTGAAAGATTCACATAGTCTTGATTTTAAAAATCTGAGAATTACAGTTCCTTGTTATAAAGCTTCTGGATAGAAATCCTCCAGAAACCCATTTGAACTCGTATATAAATATGCTTGATTCATAGCTACTTTGCAGATAAGGAGAGCTAGACAGTATTGTCCTCTGAAATATTTTAACTTGCTGAAATTTGGAGTGGCATAGACTACTGAAAGGCATTCACTAGTGAATACAGTATATTAGAGCTGTCTAATATACTTCCATAGCCTGTTCTGCCTACATTTTGTGTGCTGTATTCTTTGAATTTCAGAGATCCTTTTGAATTTTGTCTTAATGACTCTGATCCAAAGAATCCCCAAACCCTTACTTTCTCTACAGAAATGCAGTAAGATCTAAAACCTGTCTGAAGTGTTCTAATTTTCAGGATGACAGTGGTCATTCTGTAGAGAAGTGGCAGTTAGAAGTAAATATAGCAGGTTTGTATGCCATAGGCTATTTAGTGAAGGATAGTCATTTCAGTTTCAAATTGCATGCAGTTAACCTCAAAGAGGCATCAGGCTAACCTAACTCCACCAGTGGTGTAAGGCTATATCTAATTGTGGTGCATTTTAGAGCAGTGTGTCTAGCTAGAGCCAACTGCTGCAGAAGCGTGAGGTATTTTTAAGTACTTACGCCAGCATCGAGGGCAGCACTCCCCATCAGGAATGGTGGCATTGGAACAAGGCATTAGAGGGCACGACACTTTCTGGCATATAGTGGCAGAGTTCTACAAAGAATTGTGAGAATCATGATAAACAAGTGGAATGTAAATACAAACTGTGGAGCCTGCACTTGGAGGTGAAAAGATCAAGTGATTAAAAAAAAAATTTCTTTAGCACTTAGGAAAGACTCAGTAGTACATCTAGTGTACAGACTCTTGTATTTAGAGCTGATACAATGCAAGGGTAATTCCAGGTATTCTTAGTCAAACTTTGTCCCATCCCTGTTTTCTCCATCTCTTCCATATTCTTTAATTATTTTTCTGTTAAGAGTTGAAGTATTTTGGTTTAGCAGAAGTTGAACAAGGGTAGCCACAAGATGCTGTAGTCAAAGACTATTACATGATATCCCAAGTATAATTCCTTCAGACTTCAAGGAAACAAACCACGAATTTGAAGACAGTTTTCTTGTCTGTTAATATGGATTTATGCTGATTATATGGTAAAAATAAAATGATTTTAGTAGACTTGGCTCAAGAGCCATAAAATCCATAATTTATACTTAGAGGTTTTTGATCTTTAAGTCAAGCAGGCAGGGTAAGAACACCCACCTCCAAACTGACTAAGAGCTAAAGTGCAGTTTTATTTCTTGAAGGTAGCAGCTTGGTCAGAAGAACGCTCTCATGATTACCATTTTAGTCTCCCCTCTTCTCCAAGCAAGTGACTATATTAAGGTGACTACAGCTAACATTGAACAAGAGGGTTGGGAAAGCAGGGGCAGAAATCACAATATTGTTTGCTGAATACAAGACAAAAGATGTAAAGACCTATAGAAGCAGATGTAGAGCTTAGTGAGATACCTTTGATGGCACATTTACAAACATTCAGCTTTTAGTCGCTAAACAGAAGCAGGCAAATTAGCCTGCTCTTTGGTAGACTGCTAATCCAAAACACTTTTGCTATACTCAAAATTAAAAGGAGCAAGCAATGAGGTTTAAAGAAACTGAAACTGTATATTTTAGTGTAATTTACAGCATTCCACAGAAGCAGAGTACAAAGCATAAATATCTTGTAAGGTGATGCTGGAATTCAAATAGCTAAACTGAAGTCTGGAAGGGACTGCTGTTGCATATAATCTGTAACAGCCAATGGTACACAGCTAGAAGTATTTGTTATATAGAGGGGAAAAAAGGTTGCAAGTTTGTTAAGAGCCTTTACAGAGTACTAGAATGTCTTTTCCTTTTAAGCCAGGAAGAGGTTCAGTGAGGACAGAAGATGGATCCAAGGTATTTCAGGGAGGAAAGCTGATAGCTACCATAAGTTTGTTCCGCTGCTGCCTCTTAGTTTACTTTGGATTTATGTAAAGAGCACAGGCATTCCCCAAATCATGAAATCAGACGTGTTAACTGTTGTATCAGAGTGATGTTCTGTATAATCTTTCTAAAATGCTGCCATCATAACACTGTATGAAAGCTGCATTCATACCAGAGAGTCCTGTAGGACGAGATACAAGCAGAGTACTTCTGTCGGTATTATCGTATGCCTATTCCTGTGTAGGATTCACTCTTTCAGACAAAAAATGTCATTATGGAAATATCTGTTAATCTCAGCTCATGAATTTACATACAGAGGATTTATGAACATGAGGAATCTTACCTGGCAAGTACATTCAGTGCAGCTGTCAATAGTCCACTCTTCTTTATTTTTGTGGAAGATTCCATTATGAATGCACACTCCAGGAGTGATCTGGACCACTTTAGCAATCAGTTCATTTTCCTCAGTCTTAAGTGGGGGGTGGGAGTAGAGAGAAGATACTTAGAACTCAAGACAGAAAAACGGCCTTTTCCACAAAATTGATAGACCAGACAACAGTAAAGTTATTACTGTTCATCCAGGCACACAAAGGGCAAGTTAGAATTCACCCACTAAGCATCAGCTGATGAAAGGTAACGTGAATTTAACCAGCACTCACCACTTTGCGCACTCTATCTTGAAGTGTTGTAACCATGGACCGTAGCCCTTGCAGTTCCACAAACATGTTTGTTAGTTCATCACAGGAAAAACCACAGACTGCTTGGATGTCCTTTGTTTTATGGCCGATGTAATTAGTACGTATAGCTGGGCTGGAACCATTGATGGGGTTGTCCAATGTAATGATCGCACTAGTGGCTAAGAGACAACAATACACACATAAGGTAAATGCCAGGGTAAAAAAATCCAAGGTAGTTTTTTACCATGTTTCTTTATCATTCCAAGGTAACATCTGCTAAACAGCTGTTACCAGATTCATTAGGGAGCCTGCAGAAAATGAATCTTATTTCTTATGCAATGTGGATTTGTATGTTAGCATACTTCTGAGTTCTGTCTCAACTTGTCTTCCTAACATACTGAGGAATTTGTTTTTAATAGGTCACTGGATTCAGAAAGAGACTGCAGACTTACAGCTGGAGCAGCCCTTGTTCCTCAGGATAGTTTCCAGAGTTGTTCCAAACACAAACCGCACATTCTGCAGCAGTCCCTGTGGAGAGAGAAAGAATTACAGCTACTTGCAGCAACAGCAAGGGGAAGAAGTGTAACTTGCATGGAAAGTGTTTCTAGACACAACTTCACATAAGATCATTAAGAGTAATTCACATCAGACAGACGTCAAGGTGAAACATTTTCCTCAACAAGAACAAGCCCTGCTTCCTGACATTCTCATCCTTCACCACAAGGACCTGGCAACTCTCCACACAGGAAGGAAAAAAACCCACATATTTCAGAAGCTTGTATAATAAGCTGAGTAATGAAGCTACAACTACCTGTTCAGAAGCTTCATGGCCTAGTTATTGCTGTAGGAAGTTCTAACCCTGCAAATCTGTGCTTCATTTAAGCCTCATTATTAAAATGTAGTGACTTTAGAGATGTTTCATATCAGATGTACAAGAACTGATTCGTGGTGGCACCTCTTTTACCATATTAGCTATATCTCTGTAGATGTTTGGGCTGGTTGAGCAGCTGATAAACCTTCAAGGCAGATGACTGAAAATACTAGCCAAAATGGAAGTGAAAGTCTTACCTGGAAGTTGTCATTGACTCCCCCTTTGGCAATACGGAGCCTGGCACTGCTGGCCAGATCCCTAGTGAAGATGTTCTGGATGGGGATGTCAAGTTCAGCATTCTCCATCTTCTCACACCCCACATAAAGCTGAGCCCGGTCCTCCTGCACAAACAGGGTGATATTCTTCCAGTGTCCTGTAGCTAGCAAGGCATCCTCTACTGACACTATTTGTTGCTTGCCATCACCAGAAAGGCTCAGGTCCAGGGTGCCTGCCTTGCCATTGGATACTAGACTGAAGACATGACCAGAGCCATCTTTCTGTTCCACAGTCAGCAGTGTGCCTCTACTCTTCTTGGCTTGCCGGAGAGTGGCCAGAAGGATGAAGCCCTTCTCAGCATGGATGGCATCTAGTAAGTCTTGGAACTTGTTGTCAGGGACAGCTGGGATGCGACTGGCATCTTCAATACGGTAAGCAGGGCTGGAGGACTCTGGTCCCTTTACCAGGTGCACCCCGGGTGCCCGGCGCCCAGCTCCCTTGCGAATAAAGCCGATGAGCTCAAAGAGATCGAACACGCTGTTATCATCTCCCCTTGACTCTGCAGAGAGATCAGAACAAGCAATCGGATATATCAGACTATGAGCAAGGGACAAGAAGAGACTGAGTTAAGTGCATATCTTCTGGGACTACTTAGCACATTGGCTCAAGTTCCATTCAATGCAAGGAAGAGTCTCATGCTAGAGCACAGACAGAAGCTGTGACAGTACCACAGTCCCACCAGGAGCTGCTGTGTGGCAGTACATGTGCATTCTTGTAAAGGAGCCAGTGGGCACAGGAGTGCCAGGTACCTGCTGCCTGATGCACAAAGGTAGTGGCAGTTTTGGCGCCTCAACAGCCCAGGCTGCTGTATCCTAGTATGGGGATATTGCAAAGAGCACTTGCTTAGTCAGGCAGGGTAAAAGCAAGCAAGATAATTTCTCTGTGGCCCCCAATACATCAGCCTACTGCCCTATTCCTTCTCCAGCTAGTTCCTACATTAGATTCCTCTTCTCTGCCTACCACAGAGAGGTGGATAAGCTATGCTCTGAAGTCCTGGGGTCTCTACACTTTTCTTTTGAAGGTTCTATAAATTCCATGCCAGGAGAAGTTTCCTGTTCATGACCCATAATTAGATAGTGCTTAAGTTAACATTTTTGTTCACTGGTAGTTCTGGAGCTCTTCAGCGCAGAGCACAACTTCATCTGCCTACCCAGATACCAAGAATCCTTTTCTTTTCGCACCTCTATGACCACTCAGAGTAACAAAACTGCAGATGCAGAGCACTGAGGCTGGTCTTACCTGCGGCCCGCTTGGCCTCAGAGGCACTGAGCATGAAGAGGAGGAAGAGAACAGCCGCTGGCGCCATGGCAAAGATCTGCCTCTGAACCAACCTAGAGACAATCACGAAGGAAGAAGGTCACCAAGCTGCCACCGCATCCAGTGGCCCGGTGTTCACAGCACCGGCACCAGCAGTTCCCCAAGCGCCTCGGGGGCGGCAGCAGGGACAGGACAGGCGCCCGCCGTCACCCTCCGAAGGGCACCGGCGGGGCAGGAGCCGCTTCAGCACTTACCTGCGGGGAAAGCGGGCCGGCGCGATCCCGAGGGCACGGCGGGGCCGCAGCGCCGGGCACCCAGCGGCTAATATCCCCCGGCTGTCCCGGCGAAGGAGGGCGGCGGCAAGCCCGGGCGGCGGGTCGGTGTCGGGGTGCGCGGGCGGCGGTCGGCGGCGCTGTCCCGCCGGCCCTGCCTGGCGCACTGCGGGCGCCGGGCGCCGCGCGCGCCTTTAAAGGGTCGCTCGCATTCCTCAGAGCGCGGCGGGCCAATCAGCGGCGCCGT